>NC_046663.1:13646563-13648940 GCF_010883055.1 Belonocnema kinseyi | reverse complement strand
CGCCAATTAGCACAAATGGTAAGTTCCGACAGTGCCTACAAGTGTGCCTACTGGCCGCTAAATGGCAATACCGGTTTCATATGTATACACCTGGTATTCACATGAACCTAAAGCCAACGACTTACATAAACAATTTCTACAAAATTTACAATAATTTTATTTCAAATTACAAAATTATTATTTAAGAATCTAGAGATTAATAAGAACAAAATTTAAATATTTTGTTTATATTTGAATAATAAATGAGAAGAAAGGAATATTATTAGAAATTGTTGCTAGAAGGAATATCATCGAAAAAATTCTGGAATAGAATTGTATGATTCATTAAGATGATCAAGATTAGTAATCTTGTTAAGACAGTTCAGTTATCAATTCGTGGTTTGATAAATACTATTTCAGTAAAGACTCATTTCGATGCGCTGTTCTCTTGATAAATTAACGTCAATATTTTCCCAAAGACAATAGTGATCAATACTGACATTAACATTATCTATAAATTTACAATACATGATGATGTGGTTTCCAAGTGCTGTCAATGGAATGATACGTCAAGTGTATTGGAATTTTATAATAGAAATCCAATAACCATTAAAAAAATGTTAATCATTTTGTGACTGGCAAAAAATAATTTTCCTGGCACAACTAAAACTTTTTTTAATATAAACTATATAACGCGCGCATATATGGAATTCAAGGAATTCATGGGATTCGTGGAATTCAAGGAATTCACGGAATTCATATAACTTTCGGAATTCGCGTATTTCATGGAATTAGCAGAATTGATTTAACTCACGGAATTCAAAAAATTGATAGAATTTTCCGAATTCGCAGAATTTTTGGAATTCAAGGAATTCACGCTATTCGAGAAATCTAAGGTAAGCACCGAATAAAATAAATTTAAGAGATTTAAGGAACTCATAGAACTCTCGGAATTTAAAGAATTTTGCGAAGTTCATGAATTATTTAGAATTCATGGAACTCAACCAATTTAGGAAATTTAAGACATGTACGGAATTTTTGGAATTTAAGGGAATGATGAAATTCACGGAATTCAAGGAATTAACTGAATTCATGAAATTGAATGATTTCATGAAATTGAATGATTTCATGAAATTCCGTGAATTCCCTAAACTCATTCAATTCCAGAAATTTGGAAAATCCTGCGAATTCCATGAATTCCGTAAATTTTATAAACTCAATCTCTTCATTTCCATAAATTCCGTATTTTTTGTGAATGCTATAAATTCCGTAAATTGCTTCAATTCTGTGAATTTCATGAATCCCGCCAATGCCGTCAACTCCATGGATTTCGCAAATTTCTTGATTTCTATGAATCCCGAAAATTCGATAAGTTTGCTGAATTTCTTCATTTTCATGAAGCGTTATATAAAATCCGTGAAAACCTTGAATTCCGTAAATTCCGCGATATCAGTAAATTCAAAAATTCCTTCAAATCCACGAATTACGTGATTTCCATTAATTCCTTGCCTTCCATGAAGTCCGTGAATTACATCATTTCCGAGAATTCCATGGATTCCGTGAATAATTTAAGTTTAATGAATTCCGTGAATTCTGCAAATTCATTGAATTCCATGAATTCTTCAAATCAATTGAATTGTGGGATTTCAGTAAATTTCTAGAATTTTATGAATTTCTCAAATCATATCAGTTCATTGAATTCCATAATTTCCGTCAATTCCTTAAATTATATGAATTCCATGACTTTCATAAATTCCATGAATTCTAATTATTTCCTTGAATTCCATACATTATGTGCATTTACCGAATGTCATAAATTTCCCGAATTCTTTTAATTCCACGAATATCATAATTTTCATGAATTCCTTGAATTTCATGAATTCCCTGAATTTCTTGAATTCCCTGAATTTCTTGAATTCCATCAATTTCGTGAGTTCCTCGAAATCCGTGAATTCTGCGAATTCCGTGAATTCGGTGAATTTCGTAAATACCTTGAATTCCCTGAATTCCATTAATTCCGTAATTTTTTTGCGTGCAATTTTTATCTTGCAAACAATCTAAAACATGTATTGGAATACTGGACGGTTACTTCACGATTCACAACACTTACAATACATGTCTTGCAATTTCGCCAGTCCAATACCATGTTCGCAATTTTACCTTACGCTTGTGTTGCAGAAGTCTTGCAGATGTGTTGTAGAATTCCAAACATTTTTAACAGCGTAGCGTTACCTTAAGGGGGGTTCCCACTTTGTTGGGTCGAAATCCGGCTGATTTTTTGGGAATATTTTTTGAGGAAAGTATAAAAGATAGGAGGTGAAAATTTTTCACAATTGCTTATCCATACTTATTTAGTACTAAAAAATTTATTGGGTCGTTACATACAAAGGGGGGGGGG
>NC_046663.1:13645820-13646553 GCF_010883055.1 Belonocnema kinseyi | reverse complement strand
ATTAATGGCGTGTGGTCGGCGGCGACTTTTCCCGCTAGTGGAAGATCTGTCGGCCGTAGAAAAAATCTGAAACAAAAAATCAAAATATTTTCTCAATCTATACACTATAGCACACAAAGTAGACTACAATGAAGAAGAAAAAAGAAAAATGAGGAAGTTATAATATTTTGAAACAAAAAATGATTTTTTCACGTTTTTTTTCTACTAATTATTTTTTTAAACAAACAATTTTCAGCATTTTTTGATGATTTAGTCTACCTTGTGGGAACACTTACTGCGAACATGTCAAAAAAGTTTCATAGCGATTGCTCAATTTTTGCGCCTTGTGGGACTTCCACCAATAAGGAAAACGTGGTTTTGAGAAAAACGCGTTCAAAGTTTTTCATAAAAAACGCAAAAAATTATGTTGAACTTTTGCGCTATAATTATACTTATTCATCATTTCGCATGTTTTAGGGTATGCTGATTTCAAATCTGCCATTGAATTTGAAAAATTCATTTGTTTAAACAATTTTTATAATCAATTTTTTCAAACAGATTACCATTTTTGAATGATGCATATGCTTTCCATAGCTTTCGATATCACTGATTTCAAACCTGGTACTATTTTTGCAATCAAAAATTATTTAAGCAATTTATTTGATAAAAACTATTGCAAAATTACTTTTTTCCAAGATTCATATGATTTTCATAGTTCAAGCGGTCAAAAATCACGAATTTGACATTAGATTTA
>NC_046663.1:13629095-13645720 GCF_010883055.1 Belonocnema kinseyi | reverse complement strand
AAAATTCAGTTCTGAATTTTTCAAAAAAAAAAATTCTAAAATCGGTGCATAATTGCGTTCTAAATGTCATTTTGAACCTCGTTTTCCGATTTCACCCCACTGCGCGCCGCAGAGCACCCGGCCGCTGCAGCTTAGCGCGTTTGACACCGCTCCATTCAACGGCCCATAACTTTAGAAATTTTTGATATTTTGACTTGAAATTCTCCAGGTATATTTTTTAAACATATATCTATCCGAAAATATAAAAAGAAAAAAAAACGATTTTTTGACCCAACAAAGTAGGAAGCCCCCTTAAGTTTCGAAAATAAACTTCCAATAAATTTCGTGGAATTTTATAACAGAAATTTTGAACAGTGTACAGAAACCGAGAATGTTCGGTATGCAGAAGTTGTCCTCTTCAACCCTCTTTGCCGTTGGTTTCTTTCGCAGTCTGAGCATCGAAATCCTGAGCTCTGTCTATATCCAATGCTCATAAATAATACCACTCTGTATATGAATGTTCTGATGGATCCCGCATGCCACTTGGGAAGCCAAACCACAGGGTAGAGTCACATGTATACAACACTATAAAACTATAGTCCATATGTATATGACCGTTCGTAGGTCGTTGTTCGTAGAGCGGACCCCTTGAATTCTTCTCTTTTGTTTGTGCCGCCCGGCGTCAAATTTAATGCAACGCCTGCCCAGGGGTAATGGTGATTTGGGGATAGGTACTGGCTTTTCAAAGATGTACGTGGGGATTCCCAAATCCCAAGTTTCAGATATTGAATGAAGCGTGGTTCGGGGATTAGGGTTATTGCTGGCATGATGCTGATGTATTGGAACTAGGGGAGAAAATGCATATTGTTTTTTTTTCATTAGCTTCTCTAAGGGGGGATGTCCACAAACTGCGTTACCAATTTTAGGCTATTTTTCACCCCAAGTCATCATTGGCTAAAGAGGGATTTTACATATATTCTGAATTTTTTTTTGAGTTTTAAGAGATTTCGGTTGCCAACATACGTTACCATTCCGTTAACTACACTGTTGGTAATTTTTGGACTACTGCAACATTTCTACATGACTTTTACACTACAAGCGTAAAGTGAAATTACCAACATGGTATTGGAATGACGAAATAGCAATACAAAAACATTCATCAAATTCACGAAATTCAAGAAATATATGAAATTCATGACATTCGCGAAATTCATGGAATTAATAAAAATGAAGGAAGTCACAAAATCTATGAAATTAGCGGAATTCATTAAATTTCATAAAAGTCACGGAATCCGCAGAATTCATAGAATTTAAGGAACTCAAAAAATTTAGGAATTAACGAAAATCATGGAATTCGTGAAATTCATAGAAGTAAAGGAATTTGCGAAATTTATGTGAATCATGAAATTCCCGGAATGAATGGAATTTAAGGAATTCATGGAATTTATGGTATTCCAGGAGTTCATGGAATTCAAATAATTCACGGAATTGATAGAATTCACGGAATTTACGGAATTCACGAAATTTGTGGGTTTTGCGGAATTCGCAAGATTCACAAAATTCATGGAATCTGTGGAATTTACAAATTTCATGGAATTTAGGAACTCTAATGGTGGAATTGATGGAATTCGTGTAAAGCGCGGAGTTCACAGAATTCATGCAATTCGCGGAATTCAATGTATTAAAGGAATTTATGAATTTCTGGAACTCAAGGAATTAGCGAAATTAATGAAATTAAGAAACTCGTCGAATTCGTGAAATTGATTGAATTCACGAAATTAATGGAAATGAAGGAAGTCACGAAATCTATGAAATTTGTAGAATTCATAAAATTTCACAGAAGTCACAGAATTCGCAGAATTCATAGAATTTAAGGAACTCACGCAATTTAGGGAATTCAAGGAATTCATGAGATTCAAAGTATTCCAGAAATTCATGGAATTAAACGAATTCACGGAATTTATAGAAATCAAGAAATTTAAATAATTCACGGAATTGGTGGAATTCACGGAATTCTTGGAATTTTGTGAAATTCACCAAATTCTTAGAATTTGTGGAATTTGCGGAATGAACGAAATGCGTTTAATTTACGGAATTAACGGAATTTATGTGATTTGCGGAATTTACGAAATTCAAGGTAATATAGGAATTTAAGTGTTTAGGGAAATGAAGAAATTCATGAAATTTAGGGAATTTTCTCATTTTTGTTATTTAAGGAATTAATGAAATTCAAGGAATTAGTAAAATTCATGGAATTAAGGTTTCCTTGGAATTCATGGAATTTAAAGAAGTAACAAAATTCACAAAATTAATGGGAATAAAGGAATTCATGGAATTCACGGAATTCATAGAATCGAAGAAATTCATAGAATCGAAGGAATTCAAGGAAGTCACGGCATTCAAGAACTTCTTGTAATTCAAGAAAGTCACCGAATTTATGAAATTCAAGGAATTCGTGGGAGTCCATGAGTTCCATACGTTCCGTAAATTTCTTGATTTTATTGAATTACATGAATTCCTGTAATTTCGTGAATCCCAAGAATTCCATTATTTCCTCCAACTTCACTAATTGGTTAAATTAAGTCAATTCCTTAAAATACATGAATTCCGTGATTTCTATAAATTCCGTGATTTCTATAAATTCCGTGTATTCCATGAATGTATTGATTTCGCTGAATTTTGTGAATTCCATAAATTCTGTGAATTTTGTGAATTCCATAAATTCTGTGAATTTCTTGAATTCTGTAAATTCTTTGAATTCCATAAATTCCATGAAATCCGTAAGTTCCGTCAATTCTATGAGTTCTTTTAATCTTGTGAATTCCTTGTATCTGGGAATTTCGTGAATTTCTGCTTAATATAAAATATATTTCGAAACTATCTTCATGAAATTTTTGAATTAGACCAAAAGTCAAAAACTTATACCATTTTCAAAAATATGCAATTTTCTAAGAGATCCGCAAGTTTAAAGCGTAATTTTATTTATTTTAACCAGATTTACTAAACAATAAGTTTTCAACCAAAAATTTAATCGGTAGTTTCGCAGTTTATAAAATTAATTTTTAGTTCAAAAGAACGAATTTTTTTGTTCAAATGACAAATCGTCAACAAAGTAGTTGATTTTTACATTCTCATCATTTATGATTGAGAAAGTATTAAAATTGTCGGAAATTTGACATCACAGTTTTTCAACGGATCTCCACGTTTCGAGACTACCTGAATCCAAAAATAAGGTTTTTACAATGGCGTCTGTCTGACTGTATGGCCGTCGGGTCGTCCGTAAACGCGAGAACTCTCGAAAAAATGAACGGATCAAATCCACCTTTAGCACACTTTTTTAAGGTCATAAAAGAAAGGACGAGTTCGTTAACCAGCCATTTTTGATAAAAATTCCAAAAGTGAGTGCATTTTGAAAATTTTTGAGACCACTTTTTTCTGAATTTGAAAATTCTATGTACGCACATTTATAGTATTGAAATGGAGAAACAATTTATTCTAATACTTTTTTCGATTAAAAGAAAATTTTCAGAGTGATAGCATTTTCAAAATTTTGTAGAACAACCGAAATTCAAAATTTTAACCCAAACAACGCAAGATATGAAAAAATGTCAAGATAAGAAAAACGTTGCTTTTTAAAATCTCTATAAGACTGTCATGACAAATTTTCGGATTTTTTTAGAAAGCCCAAATTCAAATTTTGATTACCCAAAAAATAGTTAAAAATCAAAAAATTCTATTTTGTGGTCAAACTGTGCAGAATACGAAAAAAAATGAATTAACGATAATTTAACCCCCCAAAAAAATATACAAATTAATTAATAATCACTTCTTGATTAGAGTTGTACTTTTTGTTTTATTCGTGAAAAATAACATTGAAAATAAAAATATCAAATAAATAAAAAATTTGTGGAAAAATCCCTCATGTTAAGAACAAAAGTTATTCAACTAAAATTATACGCCTAAAACATATCTAAAAATTTGTTATGAATCACTTTTTGATAAGACGCGTAGTTTTGGTTTTAATCATAAAAATGACATTAAAAATAAAAATTAAAAATTTGTGCAAAATGACGAAAGGTAAGAAAACGAATTGGTAGACAAAAATTGTCAACCTAAAGACACTACAAAATTTAGATTTCGAACCAAATGACGCAAAATACGAAAAATTGTTAACAACGCAAAAAAAAAATCTCGAAAAAAATGAACGGATCAAATCCAACTTTTTCACAATTTTTTTGGTAATAGAAGAAAGAACGAATTCGTTGAAAAACCATTTAGAATAGCAATTCAAAAAGTCAGAGCTTTTAAAAAATTTTGAGAATTCTTTTTAGATTCAAAAATTCTGTGTATGACTGTTGGTAGTACATCTTAAGTTTTTTTACGATAAAAAATTATCTGAGTTATAGCATCCACAAAACTTAAAAAATCAATCGATAATTAAAATTTTTAACCAAACAACGCACAGTTTGAAAAAAGTAGAAAGAAGAAAAACGTTGCTTTTTAAAGGCCTACAACATTTTCATAACAACTTTTTAAATATAATTGAACAATCGAAAATTTAAATTTTTATTACACAAAAAATAAGGAACAATAAAAAAATAATTTTGTGCTCAAACTATGTATGATACATATGAATAAAGATGCGTGAATCAAAATTGTGCTCCCAAAAAAGATTTACAAACTTATTATTATCATTACTCACTTTTTGATAGGATGAGCAGTTTTAGTTTTATTCATAAAAAACAATAATAATAAACAATTAAATGTTTGGACAAACAACACAAGCTAAGAAAAAAATTCAACAAAAGCTGTTTACCCAAAAATTGGTGTATATTTGGAAAATTCAGTCTTTTAACTGAAATTTTAACTATTTTGTTGAAAATAGAATTGATTGGTTATAAATCAACTTTTTTGTTAAACATAAATATTCTCGAATTTTTTATTTTTATTTAAAATCTTGATTGTTGAAATATCAACGACAAAATTTTACATTGAAAGTGAATCTTTTTAAGTTACAAATTTAACTCTTTGGTTAATGCATCATCGTAATCAACAATTTTTTTTTTATATATTGAAAATTTTTTCTGTGACTTAACATTTAACTATTTTATAGAAAAAATTTTTTTTAGTTTAAAAAGATGCCACAATTTTGTATAAAATTCAACTACGCGTCCAATCAAAAAGTGATTTATTAAAAATTTCTCATGATTAAAGGAAATACTACGCAACTCATAAAAAAATTACAAATTTTTATAAATAATTTTTTTTATAAGTTGCGTAGTATTTGCTTTAATCATGACAAATATTTTATACATTACTTTTTGATTGGACGCGTAGTTGAATTTTATACAAAATTGTGGCATTTTTACATTCTCATCATGTATCATGTATAGAATTTTGAAATTCTATGTACGGATATTTATGATATTGAAAAGAAGAAACAATTTATGCTTATAACTTTTTTTCATAAAATGAAAATTCTCAGAGATATAGCGTTTTCAAAATTTTTTTAATTAAATGAAAATCAAAATTTGAAGCCAAAAAATGCACGATATGAAAAAAAGTCAATCAGAGAAAAACATTTTTTTTAAAAAGCCCTACAAGATCATCATAACAATTTTTTGTATTTACTTTAAAAATCAAAAATTAAAGTTTTTATTGCACAAAAAATAATGAAAAATTCCATTTTGTAGACAAACTATGTAGGATACGAAAATATATGAATCAACGAAAATTGTTATCCTAAAAAAAATCTACAATTTTGTTAAGGATTCCTTCTTGACAGGACTCGTACTTTTTGTTTTATTCGTGAAAAATAACATTGAAAAAAATAATAAAATGAATGTGTGGAAAAACGACGAAAGTTACGAGAAAAAAAAAGATTTAATAAAACCTGTTTACCAATATCGGTCGGAAATCGAGCGCGCAGCGCGAGTGTCATTATGAGAATGTATACCTTAAAGCCTACAGAGCTTTGAGAAACTTAATCTTTGACAATACTTAATTAAGTAGAAAATTTAGAACATGAAGACGCATATAGATACTGCCATCTAAAATAAATCTTTTTGATAAATTTTTTTTCAAGCATTCCAAATGCAAAGAATAAATATTCGAGCGCGAAGCGCGAGATTCAGCCGTTGCGCGCCTTAGGCGCGCTCAAAGTTGCGAGCGAAGCGAGCCGTGTGCGATGGGAATGTGCCCGCGAAGCGGGCAGATTTTTTGGCATAAGAAAGTTATTTTTCAATTATCTACAAAAGACACTATAAAAGTTTTTTTGTTTATCAATTAGGATGTAGTTTCTTACTGAGGCTTCTGTATGATAACGTATAATATATTCTAATTTAAATTGGTGAAACACATCAGTATTATTTTAAAAATTGACTCTGAACTAATGACATGATTTTTGACTCCAATATGGAATATTCTTGTATTTACAAGAAAATAAGCAAACGTATTTTTATTTTTATTTATTTTATTTTACAAAAATTTCTTTGTAATAAAATGTAAGATACAATGGTTATGTAAATATCATAATTACATTGACGGTCAATGAAAGAGCAGATTTGATTCTTATCAAATCTGCTTACTAATTTAAGTTATGCTACAAAATAAAATCTGTGTCCATCCTAAACTTGTGAACACTGGCTACTCCAATTACAATCTGACAACCTTCATAAAACTATTTTGTTTTTAAAATTCCGAAAATTTCGCAAAATATAGAAAAAGGAATCTGATGAATAAATGGGTCTGATTTCTAAATCAAATATTCTGGAAGTAATCGGAAAGAAGTTTTTTTTCAATTAAACAAACCAGTTGACGAATTTATCATAATTGAAAAGACCATTTCAATGGATATTATCTCCGACCGAATTGAATACTTCAATGCATAACAATTCTTAAGGGTACTTATCGAAATGTCCTTTCATACATCAGACTGACTGGATGCAAGATTAATATCGTACCAATTCCCACAAGGACTTCCATGATCATATACGAGAGCAGCCGGTGCGTGTTTATCAGGAAGTGTGAAGAAACGATCTGGAACTTCTGCTGCTTGAAAGCACCCTGAGCAGCCATATTATGGCTGTGGGGTGGCTAGGGTTAATTACGAGGGATGATTTTTCACGGGAGAGCAATTCTGCCATAAACACTCCTGCTGAGGTGAAAGGGGGCGTCTCGGAAGAGTTTTCATTGTTCGATGCTATTGTCTCTTCATGATTGGATATGCTGAATGCGATATATAAGAGTACAACGAAATATGGTGTGCAACTCTCAGCAGGAACTAAATATCCAAGAAGGGTGGCTTTTTGCCCTCTCTCAGGAGTCTCGGTTCTCTTTTGATTTTCTCACTTCCTTCTCCTTAGCTTTTTCTGCTCTTCACAATTCTCCATACTTCGTCGAGTGTAACCAGAAGCTATCTCTGTTCTCGATGAAAAAGCTCTAGAGAGAGAGAGAGAGAGAGCCGTTAAAATAACAGGAGATGACAAACGGTGGCGGAATAGATTTACCCTCAACCACCCTGTCTTCACCTCCTTCCAGTTTACCAGACTGGACTTCCGCCACTCGAGAGTGGACCTGGCACTCTACCAAGCGAGCTAGGTTGTGAGATAAGCAGATGTTTCGTTATAAAGAGTTCGGAATTGGAGAGAAGGCTGGGAAAATATTGTATACTTCGTTCTGCAATTCGGTCGGCTGTACAATTGATGTTTTGGAAGATATTGTCAGAGAGCCGGTTATGTTTACTTCATTTACTTTGCTTTTCATTATTGGTTGGACGAGTTCCCGGTTGCATGCAAAAATCTGCTGTCCAAAATGAGAGTCTTGTACGTTGTGACCTTAAAACCTTAGGGTGCTATCTCAATTTGTTGGACTGGATGAATCAATAACACCAGAAGGTAATTTAATAAATTGTCTAATTAGGTGACATCTATCAAATTAAATATGCAAAAGAAAAATTTTAGAGTCGAAAGATGTTTGCTTGATGCGACGAGCATCTGTAATCTTGCAAGAAAATACAATCATGCAAATAAAAAAATGTGAGAGTGCAAAATTGAAAACGAAGTGATGATAGCTCAACATTTAACATATTTTAACACTCTTCAAAATGTTTAGAATTCTACAAAACTTTTACAAGACTTATAAAATACAAGAGTAAGATAAAATTGCAAAAATGGTATTGGAATGATGAAATTGCAATACATGAATTTGATGTGTTGTAAATCGTGAAGTAACCGTCCAGCATTTCAATACATGTATAAGAGCTTTTTTATAAGACGAGAATTATGCACAAGGAAATCGCGGAATTCACAAAATTGAAATAATTCGCGAAATGTATGGGGTTCGCAGAATTCATGAAGTTCAAGGAATTTAGGGAATTCAATAAATTCACAAAAGTCACGGAATTCACGGAATTTGTGGAATCTAAGGAATTGACTGAATTCATGGTATTCAAGGAATTTATGAATATCATGAAATTCGCAGATTTCATAGAGTTGAAGGAATTCATGAAATTAAAGAATTTCGAGAAATTTTGTGCATTTATGAAATACTCGAAATTACTGGAATTAGTGAAATTAATGGAATTTAAGGAATTCGTAGAATACCAGGAATTTGTGAAATTCAAACAATTAATTAAATTCGCGGAATTCAAGGAATTCATGGAATTAAAATAATTTACGGAATTAATTAAATTCATGGAATTCACGGAGTTAATGGAATTTAAAAAAACATAGAATAAAAAAAATTAATGAAATACAACGAATTCATAGAATTCAAGGAATTCATAGAATTAAAAGAATCCATAGAATTCAATAAATACATGGAATAAGGAATTCACAGAATTCAAGGAATTCATAGAATTAGAGGAATTCAAGGAATTCATGGAACTAATGGAATTTAAGGAATTCCTGGAATTAAAGGATTTGAAAGAATTTAAGGAAATTACGGTTTTCATGGAATTCATGAAATCCACTAAAAAAATGAAATTCTAAGAATTAATAGAATTCGTGGAATTCATAAATTTTACGGAATTTATGGAATTTATGGTATTCATGGAATTCAAAAAATTCGCGAAATGTATGGCATTCATGAAATTTACGGAATTAATGGAATTTGACGAATTGGTGTTATTCCAAGAATTCATGGAATTAAAGGAATTCATAGAATACAGGGAATTCAGGAAGTGCACATAAGTCGCAGAATTCGTAGAAATCATGGAATTCACAGAATTGATGGAATTTAAGTTATTCATAGCATTCAATGAATTCAAGGTATTTATAGCATTTAATGAATTTATGAAAATCACGGAATTCGCAGAATTCATACAATTAAAGGAATTTATGGAATTAAAGAAATTGATAGAATTCAAGGAGTTCATAGAATTCAAGGAATTTATAGAATTCAGTACATGCATAGAATTCCAGAATTTAAGGAAATCACGGACTTCACAGAATTCACGGAATTCATTGAATTCACGGAATTGATGGAATTCATTTAATTCGCGGAATTCATTATTTTCACGGAGTTCATGGAATACATAGAATTCATGAAAATCAGGGAATAAATAGATTTCACAGAATTCCTGGAATACATGGAATTCAAGGTATTGACGGAATTTATAGCATTCATTAAATCAACGGAATTACTGAAATTCGAAGAATTAATGGAATTCAAAGAATTCGTAGGATTCAAGTAATTCATAGAATTCAAGGGATATGTAGAAATCAAGGAATTCACTGGAATCGCGTAATTCATGGAATTCACGGACATGATAGGATTCACGGAATTCATTGAATTCACGAAATTTAAGTAATTCGCGGAATTGACAGTAATCATAGAATTTTTGTAAATTCGAGGAAATAACTAGATTCTCATATAACGCCTGAAATTCAGGGAATTGATAGAATTTGCGAAATAAAAGAATTTAAAGAATCAAGGGAATTCTCATAATTCATGGAAACGAAGGAATTCACGAAATTGATGGAATTTGCGAAATTCATGGAATTCGCTGAAATCAAGAAATTTACGGAAATCATAGAATTCAAAGAATTTAAGGAATTTTCGGATTTCATGGAATTCTCGGAATTCATGAAATTAAAGGAGTTTAAGTAAATCAGTTTAAGTAATCTTTTGAATTAAAACCACAATAAATTATTATTCGTTATAATATTTTCTTTTATATTATATAATATATAATAAATATTTTTCATTAGTTAATTTGAATTTATTTCTGATATTTAAATGTATCAATAATCAAAAGATTTTCAAAATTGAGGGGAATATGCTAATGTTAATTATGTACTAATTTTAAAAAAGAACTCTAAGTGAACTTTTGAAAATAATATTTTAGGTTTTATATATTTGACAATAACTGTTAGGAGTTTAAAGCTTTTCTTTTTTTTCAGATAAAAGTTTGATTCTTATTTGATTTTAATGATGGAGAGCTTATTTTATCCAATAAAAGATTCTCTGCAAATAATATTAGTAAGTTTTTATTAGAAAAATCTTATTTTAGAAAACATATTGCTTCCAAAAATAACGATTTTAAAATCTCTTAAGAAAAGTTTTGATTGAAAGATGTACCAATGAGATTTTCAGAGAAACTTTTGAGGAATAAAATAAGCCGAACAGCCAAATTTCATGAAATTAGTTATGCCCAAATCAAAGTTTTTTAAATTCCAAATTCAGAAAAAGCTTCTTTTTTCAAAATTGTAAAAAATCTACATATTTCTCGAAATTGTTGTAATTTTTAAATAACCTTTTCTTGCAATTTACTCAAGATATCTTAACGGTCTACATGTCTTTTAGAATTTTTCGAATTTATTTAAAAATTGTTTAGACAAAAAAGATTGCCGAAAACTTCCAGATTCTTATTTGCAGATTTTTTGGCTATACTTTTAAATCTTTTAGAACATTATCCTGAAGTTAATTTTTCAAAATTAATAATCATTCAATTTTATTATTCTCTTAAAACATTTAAAAATTCTCAAAAGGCTTCTCATTTTTTGTTCGAAATCTTCAAAAATGTACATTTTGTTCTAAATTTTTCTGAATCTTTTCAAGATTTTAATTATTTTCGATTCTTTTAAAAAATACTGAAACTTCCACAAATCAAAAAAATTTTATTTAGAAAAAATAAAATCTGAATATTTTGAATTTTAGCAAAATGTTATTTTCCGTGTGGTAGCAAACTTTAAAAAATTTTAAAGTAAAAAATATAAAATTTAAAAACGTAACTATCAAATTATACAAATTATACTCAAAAATGAAAATGTTGCCATCAGAAAAATATTAATAGTTACTTTTTTTCCAAGGATAGTTAAAATTTTGGAATTCAAAATTTCAATTTAGCAAAAGCTTAAAGGGAAAACAGAGAGGCGCAATATGTTGGATTTTTATTAAAATACTTTTCATCATTTTTCCTTTTAATTAAACTAAACCATATTATAATTTGAATAACACTAATTTTAAAAAAGATTCTCACCATATAAAACAGTTTTCTATCATATAAAAACTTGTCTTTTAAATTTAAAAATAATTCTTTGTAACAATTATGAAACTAAAGATAATATTACAGGAAAAGGACAAGCGTATAAGAGATATTTTGACGTGGGTGATGACAGCAAGAACCCCAAGGAAAATAAGATGAAAAAAAAGCTTCCTGTATATAATCTACAAAAAACGAAAATGCTGCATTATGGACAATTTTTAAAAATAAACAATACATTAAACAGCGAATTTTTGTCAATGCTAAGACAGAATTATAATTTTTCTTGTCTTTTTTCCGTGTATTTTTTTTCCAAATATTATCATTCAGTTCAAAATTTAATTTTTTCGTTGACAATAATTTGGTTAAAAAGTTGGCCTTTTTTTAAAAATAAACTGCTTAGTTAAAAATTCGACTTTTTTGGGTTCAAAATTCAAATTTTTGGAAGAAGATACAAACATTTATATCAATATTAATTTTTTTTAGGAACTCAACTTTTATCTAGAAAATTAGCCCTTTGGGATTAAAAATTGAAGAATTGAATTAAATTTTTTTCCCCCTTGACTGCAAAATCTTTCTTGGTTGACAATTTAGCTGTTTTTTTTGTTGCAATTTTTCTTTATATTCTTTATTTTCATCTTTTATAGAATTTTCATTTTTTGTGAATGCAACTGTTTTGTTGAAAATTAATGTGGTTCGTTTAATGATTCATCATTTCAGCTGCAAATTCACGTTTTTTATTGAAAAGTAAATATTAAGTTTAAAAAAAAATTCAGTTGACAATTCAATTTCTTAGCTGAAAGTCGAACTACTTTCTTGAAAATGAATTTTTTAGTTATCCATTCATAATTTTAGTTCAAAATTCAAATTTCTCTTTTTTGTTTGATCTATTTTCTTAAAAATAATTTTTTTTTAATTTAAGATTATTAATTTTAGTTGGAAATTCAAATTTTTCTTTTTTGTTAAAAAATTCCGTAATTTTCGTAAAAATAAAGTTTTTTTTATTAAAAATGAAACTATTTAGATACAAATTTGTCTGTTTCTGCTCAAGAGTGATCAATTCATTTAAAAATTAATTAGTGTATTTTTTTTCGTAAAATATTTTACTATTACATTTTTGTCCAAAATTGATCTTTTCCAAATAAAGATTTAACTATTACAATCGAATTTCTTATCTTTTTCTTTAATTCATCTATTTTAGTAGAAATGTAGTATTTTTTATTTCAAAATTTCACTTTTTGGATATCAATTTATCTGTTTCTGTTCAATTTCATAATTTTAGTTAAAAATTAATTTTCTTTTTCAACAATGTAACTATGTAATTTTTTGTAAAAATTTAACTTTTTCATTTGAGGATTTCACTATTACAGTTTTATTAAAAAATTTACTTTTTTTAGTTAAAAGTTTAACTTCTCTGTTGAAAGTTTATCTATATTCTTACAAATTAATTTTTTTGTTAAAGATTTATAATTTTATCTAATAGTTCAAAATTCTCTTTTCTTTAAAAAAATTCCTTCATTTTCGTAAAAATTTTGTATTTTACGGTTCAAAATACAACTATTTGGATATAAATTTTTCCTTTTTAGGTTGAAGATTAATTATTTTACTTAAAAATGCGTTTTTCATTAAATTTAATAATTACAATTTTTGTAAAAAATTTTTTTTTTTGTTAAAGCTTTATAATTTTAGTGCAAACTTAAAATTTTTCTTTTTGGTTTATAAATTAATCTAGTTTGCTAGAAATTCAGTATTTCTGAATCAAAATTCAACTGTTTTAATGTGAATTTATTTGTTTCGGTTGATAAGTCATTCTTTTAGTTGAAAATTTATATTTTTGGTTAAAAATTTAACTATTAAATTTCTAGTTGAAATTTATCTTTTTCAGTTAAAAAATTTAATGTTACAGTTCTGTTTAAAATTAATCTTTTTTAGTTGAAAGTTGAAATAATTTCTTGAAAATGAATTTTCTTTATTAAATATTCATTATTTAATTTGAAAATTCATCTTTTTGGTTAAGCTTCATGTTTTTGGGTAAAAATTAATTTTACCAAGTAAAAAATTAACTATTTGGTTGCAAACGAATTTTTTTACTAAAAATTCTTCTTTTTTTTTGTGCGTAAAACTCCAATTTTTTGTAGGAAATTCGTCTTTCATCTTTAAGAATTAACAACTTGGTAGAAAATTGAAAAAAAATGGTTTTTTAAATTACAGGTATAATTTTCAGAATTTGTCTTTGTTGATAGAAAATTAATTTTCTTGATCAGAAATTCATCGCTTTTTGTTCAAAATTAAACTAGTTAAATGAAATAGACTTTTTTGTGGAAAATTCGTCTTACAGTTTAGAAATTTCAACATTTTGGATAAATTTTTTTCTTCATTGACGTTAAAAATTTAACTTTTTGCTGAAAATTCAACTTTCTGGTTGAAAATGTTCCTTTTTGGTTTAAAAATTCACCTTTTTTCGTCGACATTTTATCTTTTTTTGAGATTCAGGGGACTGATTGAAAATTTATTTAGTTTTCTTAAAATTCGTCTTGTGGGTAGAAAATCTCCTTTTTTAATTTAAAATGTAACTTACTTAATTAAAAGTTAATCGGTTTTAGTTAAGGTTTCAAGTACTTTTTTAATTAATCTTTTTTGATTAAATTCACCTCTTTCTTTTTAATTTGATATAAAAATAGTACTTGGTTGAAATATCAACTATTACCTTTTCTGTTGACTATTCATCTTTTTAGGTTAAAAATTCGTGTTTTTGGTGAAAACTTAATTTCTTTAACCTTGATTTAATTGGAATTTTTTTTTGTGTGCCAAGAAAAATTGGTTGGTTTGTTGATTTGTTAGATATTAGGGGAAATTTCATATCTTTGATTGATAAATTAACTATTTCATTCAAAAATATTTTATTTTCTTGTATGAGAATGACTTTTTCCACTGAAAAATATAATATTCAATTTTTTTAACACTTATTTTTGATGACAAATTTATCTGCTTTGATTGAAGAATCATTATTTTGTGATTTTTTTCTTCAAAATGTAACTCTTAAATTTTGGTTTAAAATTTATCTTTTTCGATTGAAGATTTAACTATTAAAGTTTTATTTCAAAATAGATATTTTTTTATTGAAAATTTAACTTATTGGTTGAAAGTTTATCTACTTTCCTAAAAATTAATTTTTTTCTTTGACGATTCATAACTTTAGTGAAAAATTCAAAATTTTCTTTTTTGTTTGAAAATTCATCTATTTTGGTAGAAATTATTTTTTTTTTTTAATTAAAAAATACAATTGTTCGGATGTAAATTTATCAATTTCAGGCGAAAAATGATCCTTTCAGTCGAAAATTTATTTTGCTTGTGCAAAATAGTACTATTAATTATTATCTTTTTCAGTTGAAGGTTTGACTGTTACAGGTTCTGTTTGAAAATTTATTTGTTTTTGGTAAAAAAAAAAACAATTGTTTTAACTCATAAATTAATTATTAAGCTGCAAACGATTTTTTTAATTGAAAATTCATATTTTTGGGAGTAAAATTCCACTTTTGAAAAAATTCATCCTTTTGGCTTTCAAAATAAAAAACTTTGTGGGAAATTTAACTATTTGGTTAGAAATTTAATATATTTTGTTTAGAATTAAGCTATATAGTCGAAAAAAATTCAAATTTTGTGTGTTAAGCTCGTCTTCTATATCATAGAATTTTAACTTTGTGGATAAATTTATTTCTTCATTGAAGTTAAAAACTCACCCCTTTTGTTGAAAATTTTTCTTTTTGGTTTGAAAATTCATCGCTGATAGAAGTTTTATATTTTCTCTCTCGAAATGCAACGATTTGATAAAAAATGTATCTATTTTGGGTTCCAGATTCGTCAACTTGATTGATAACTTATATTTCTGGACAAAAATTTAATTGTTCAGTTAAAAATTCATGTATTTCTAAAAAAAAATTTCGAATTTTGTTCAGGGAAGCCTCTTATCGATACAGTTGAAAAAATGTTATTTTTGCTTCTTCTTGTGAGTGGGCGTTGGCTGAGAGGGGGGGGGGGCACACAAAATGTGTTAGATCGAAATTCGAAACATTTCCAAAATGCAAGAACTGCACCTTTGTTTTTGTATAATTTTTCGAAAAGATTTAAATCACGGAAACACGGAGGCGGTGACGGAAGTCCGAAATGCGGAAAGCCGGATTCCATGTAGATGCTTCTGTAAGTAAAAGAATGCAAGCTGCCACGTGGATGCGCTGCGACGTGTGGAAAATTTAATTTTTTTTTGTTGATTTCCTCATAAAAAAGAGGCTCCTTTTGCGTAAAGCTTGCCGACGCGACATCGCGCTCGCTTCTTCCTTCGCCGGAAGACCTTTTATTCCGATCTGTCAGCGACTAACGAGAAATCCCGCCCATCTCATTTTACCATCGCGTATGCCGTGCTTAGATAAACAGTGCTAAGCGCGACCACTTTTTCGGGTCAAAGTTGAGTTATGGCGCCGGTCGTAACCGTCTTTTATCTTTAACGAACTCAGCATGGAGAGAAAGAAACCACGGAACATTTTCGTTTAGTGACATGTGAAATTGGGTGCAGACTTCAGGCGTTTATGCATTCGCAGAAAAATTTTAGAAAAGAGTTTCGAAGTCGATTTAATTAAATACCGTAGTGAAGAAAGGTTTAGAAGAAAGTACAATATTTCTACCAGTGTCATTTTTTGTTAATACATATGTAAAGAAAATAATCTCGAAGTAGATTTAATTATTTCGTACCCTAGCGGAAAAAATTTTTACAAGCAAGTACAACATGTAACGTGGTATGAAGACTTTAGGCATTTTTGCATTCTCAGAAAATTTGGGCAGAAAAAAAGTTTCAAAGTAGATTTAATTATCTAAAATCCTAGTGGAAAAATCCTTTACAACAAAATACCAAATTTCTACAATTGTAATTTTTTATTAAAAACTGTGTGGCGTAGAACGAAGACCTTAGGCGTTTCTGCATTCGCAGAAAATTCTGTAAAAAAAAGTTTTAAAGTACATTTTATTATTTACACTAGTGGAAGCAATTTTATAAGAAAGTACAACGTGCTTACAACTGAATTTTTTCAAAAGATCCGTGACGCGGAATGAAGAATTTAGGCGTTTCAGCATTCGAAGAACAATTCTTTTAGAAAAAAGTCTAGAAGTA
>NC_046663.1:13563604-13628995 GCF_010883055.1 Belonocnema kinseyi | reverse complement strand
AGTGGAAGAAATTTTACAAGAAAGTATAACATGTTTACAACTGAAATTTGTTAAACATCTGTGACGTAGAACGAAGACTTTAGGCATTTCAGCATTCGAGAAAAAATTCTGTTAGAAAAATGTCTAGAAGGAGATTTAATTATTTAACACTTAGTGGAAAAATTGTTGCAAAAAAGAGAAAAATTCTACAATTTTTATTTTTTGCTAAAACGTTTGTAACGTGGTATAACGACTTTAGGCATTTCTGCATTCGCAGAAAATTTGGTTAGAAAAAGTTTCAAAGTAGATTTAATTATTTAAAACCCTAGTGCCAAAATTCTTTATAAAAAAATACAAAATTTCTACTATATTTTTTTTTTGTTTGTTAATAACTGTGTGACGTGGAACGAAGACCTTAGACGTTTCTGCATTCGCAGAAAATTCTGTAAAAAAAAAGTTTTGAAGTACATTTAATTATTTACACTAGTGGAAGCAATTTTACAGGAAAGTACAACATGTTTACAACAGATTTTTTTTTAAATATCTGTGACGCGGAACAAAGACTTTAGACGTTTCAGCATTCTAAGAAAAATTCTTGTAGAAAAAAGTCTAGAAGTAGATTTAATCATTTAATACTTAGCGGAAAAAATTGTTGCAAAAAAGAGAACATTTCTAAAATTTTTATTTTTTCTAAAAACTTTGTAACGTGCTATGAAGACTCTGGGCATTTTTGCATTGGCAGAAAGTGTGGTTAGAAAAAAGTTTCAAAGTAGATTTAATTATTTAAAACCCTAGTGGAAAAATTCTTTAGAAGAAAATACAAAATTTCTAAAATAGTAATTTTTGTTAAAAACTGTGTGACGTCGTACGAAGACTTTAGGCATTTCAGGATTCGAGAAAAAATTCTGTTAGAAAAAAGTCTAGAAGGAGATTTAATTATTTAACACTTAGTGGAAAAATTGTTGCGAAAAAAGAGAAAATTTCTACAATTTTCATTTTTTGCTAAAACATTTGTAACGTGGTATAAAGACTTTAGGCATTTTTGCATTCGTAGAAAATTTGGTTCAAAAAAAGTTTCAAAGTAGATTTAATTATTTAAAACCCTAGTGAAAAAATTCTTTACAACAAAATACAAAATTTCTACAATAGTTTTTTTTGTTTAAAACTGTGTGACGTGGTACGAAGACCTTAGGAGTTTCAGAATTAGAAGAAAAATTCTTTTAGAACAAAGTCTAGAAGTAGATTTAATTATTTCATACCCAGTGGAAAAAATTGTTACAAGAGAAGAGAACATTTCTACAATTCTTATTTTTTGCTAAAACATGTGTGACATGGTACTAAGCCTTTGGGCAGTTTTGCCTTTACAGAAAATTCTGTTAGCGAAAGGTTACAAAGCAAATTTAACTATTTGATACCATACTGGAAAAAAATGTCACGAGAAAGTGCAAAATTCCTACATCAACAATTTTTTGTCAAAAACTGTGTGACATGAAACGAAGATCTAAACATGCAAAATATTCTGTAAGAAAAATGATTCAAAGTAGATTTAATTATTTACAACCCTCATGGAAAAATAAAAAATAAAATACAATATTTCTGCAATAATAATTTGTTCTTAGATACTGCTTTGCACAAATAATTAAAATTCAAATTAGAAAAGATACATTTTAAACCAAAGGTGGAATACTAAAATTTCAAATTATAAAATATCCTTATGGTATAATGAAATATTTAAAAAATGGTTTAACTTTAAATAAATTAATTGAACTTTCACTCAAAAAGATCAATTCAAGTAATTTTTTGCATTTTCAAAAAAAAAAAAAATGAAATTTTCAACCAAACAAAACGTATTTCGAAACAAATACATAATAGAGGAATTTTTTAATCAAAAATTAAGTTTTTTCGATGAGTAGATAGATGCCTTAATTAGGTTTTATTATTTCATTTCATATTTAAGCGAAGAAATGATAAATGGGAAGTTCCTTGAAAACAGGAGAAGAGGAATGATAATGAGAAGGAGAAGTTCTCCTCCTTCTCTTCATGCCCTCAATACTTATATTTCTGTATGAGGATTATTTAACACAATTATTTATTTAATCTAATTAAGACAATTATTCAATTAATTTAGAAAAATAATAAATTTATGGCCAGATAGTGAAATTTTTACATAAAAAATATTATTTTTCAACTAAAAATGAAATACGTTTATTTTTTTATTTTAAAGCGTTATTTTTCACTCAAACATAGATTGCATTTTCAACGGAATAGTTGAATTTTGAAAAGTAATGGAAATTTTTAATCAAATTACAAGTTTACCTCCATTAATACAATCTTTTATAAAAAAATTTAGAATATACTGTTACATCAACCATAATATTATATATATTTCATGCTGTTTTATTTAAATTCACCAATTTGGTTGAAAATTGAAATATATTATTGAAAATCCATTTTCTTACATAATTATTTTAACTGAAAGTTTAATTGTTCCATTTTTGATGAAAAATATTTTTTTTATTGGAAAATTTAACCCATTAAGTCCCAGCCGGTAACATTTTCAAAATTTTTTTCAATCGCTCCATACACTATCAAAACGTATTTTCAAAATTGAGGGTGGTCATATCTGATGTCAAATTATCTGACCTTTTGATTTATGTGATTATAATTTCGAAAAAATGCATTTGGTAAAAGCTGTGATTGTTTATTTAACAAAAAACGAGGTATTAAAAAAAATAATTTTCCTGATATTTTCGGATCGAAAGCATAGGTGGATTTTTACAATTTGTAGGGTTTTTGCTAGCCTTAAAAAAACACCGGTAGTTTAAAAAAAAACATTGCGGCACTAAATACGGCTGCTTTAAATTAAAAAATTTTGCATAAGAATTTTATTTTTTTAAACGACAACAATTTTATTTCTATTTCCATGAAAATGTTTACCAGAAGGTTTTTAGGGTCGCTGATTACGAATATGTCATCATAATTTAAAAATTCAAGATGGCGGATCCAATAAGGCGTCCAACCGTGTTTAAACATTTTTGTCGCCATATGGGCCACATTGGATCCCCCACCTTGAATTTTAAAATTCTGATAACATACTCGTAATCACCGACCCAAAAAACACCATAGTAAAAAGTTTCATGAAAATCAAACAATTAAAAAAAAGTTTTGTCACCATATTGATCCGCCATCTTGAATTTTTTTAATCTGATGTCATATCCGTAATCAGCGACCTGAAAAACCTTCTAGTATACATTTTCATGGAAATGGAAATAAAATTGTTGTCGTTCAAAAAAAGACAATTAAAAAAAATAATTTAGCATTTCAAGCCGTCATATTTGGTGCTTTGGTTACTTTTTTAAAATGCATTTTTTTCAAAATTCTGATCACATAAATCGAAAGTTCAGGCAACTATACATCGGATATGACGATTTTGAATTTTTTAGGACCGTTTTGATAGTGTATGGAGCGATTGAAAAAAAAAGTTGAAAATATCTCCAACTGTTTCAAAATTAATTCATTTTACAAAATTTTGCTTTGTTGTGTTGAAGAATGTTTAGAATGAACGTCATGAATTCAAATAAATATTTGTGTTTTGCGAAAAATATAAATATTACTTTTAGTAGACCGGAAAAATTGAAAAACTTGACCAAGGAAAACCGAAAAACGAAAGGGAATGTAAAATCGTTCACCGAATCGTCACCCTTATAATATCATAGTATGAAATAGTATATTTTGAAACATTTTATAAAAAATCGTAACAATGGAGGCCATATAGTAATTTCGTTAAAAGTTTCCATTATTATTTAAAATTAAGCTATTTTGGTTGAAAATTCAAATATTTTGTTGAAAATTCGATTAATTTTTTTTTTAAATAATCTTTTTGAACTGAAAATTAACATATTTCGTTTGTATTTTATTGTGCGTATGTATTTTTGTACTTGAGTAATATTACTCAACTAAAAATTCAATCATTAAACTACAATTTGACGTCACAAGAGAAAAATGTAATTTATTCATTTTAAATAAGCCCACACTGAACCACACATGCGCAGTAAGAAGAAGCATTACGTCGGCGAATACACCGACAATGCTTCCAGTCAGCAGCGCAGGAGGGGAATTTGTCGCCCTCGAACGCAGTAGAGGGGAAGAGGCCCCAGGTAGTCGTAGCCGAATTTACGACTTCTCTCGATGAGTATTGAGGAGAAGGAGACAAAAAGGATAAAGAGAAGGAGAAGATGGAGAAGAAGGGGAAGCAGGCGGAGTAGTAGGAGAAGGAGAAGGAGGCGAAGAAGGAGCAGTCGGAGAAGTAGGAGAAGGACGAGAAGGAGCAGATGGAGAAGGAGGAGGAGGAGGAGGAAGAGTACGAGGAGGAGGAGGAGGAGATTGTTTCCTTAATGGGAAAATTGCAAAAGCAGCAAAAAATTGTATTCGGGCATTGGCCAAGACACTTTAGGATGATTTGGACTTAAAAGAGACAACAGACGGCTCGGATGCGTTAGGAAATTAAATGGTTAGCAGATATTCTCACCCTTCCTGATATTTAGTTGGGGCGCAACCTACCATCATGTGCTCTACGTACGTCCCATCTATGGATCTGGAAAGCATACGTTGTCTCCGCATCTATCTGCAAGTGTGGCCAGCCATCCATTCCCTGTCATGTCACCCAAAGAAATTTCAATAAGCCAATTCGGATAATGGATTGACACGCGCACACGTGCATGCGTGGATAGTCATTCGCTTTTGCGACATGGGTCTCTTGTCGAAACTCGAAAGTATTCGCGATCATTGTTGAATAGCTCTCATTGTCTGTGAGATAGGGATTTGTATTTGCAAAACCGAGGGTCGCTTCGCGGCCGGACCAGTTTCTAAATTGCTGCGAAAGGCTGCATTTGACATTCTGTCGATTAAGCCTTCCATGCGTCGTTGGCACTTTGAGCTCGACGGGAAATGGCATTCGTGCGTTTTAATCAAGGTATTGTACACAGAATCAAAAAGTTTATTGAGAAAATCGGTCTCGTTTCGAGCAGAAAAATCGCCTTCAAATTTAGCTTTGGCCTTTATATTTAGTCAAAGTAGGCGACATGCGCCTACAAAAAAGAGTTTCATAACCTATGAAGATGTTAGTTAGGTCACTAAAACCTGTCCATCTTATACTTTGCTTGCCATACTCCCCCTACATTTCCCTACTTATCCACTCCTTACTTCTTCATTAGCACGACCCTTCTAAAAAAATTTTCTCAACTACTTTCCACCCTCCTTGATTCCCTCAATAACACTACCCTTCCCGTACTTCTCTTCGACGGTCCTTACTCCCACCCCCCCCCCTACTCACCCTAATTTATAATAATTTCCCCCACTTCCTAACAGTAACACTCACTTCCATGTTTCTCCTCCTTACTCTCCACCTTTTCCCTCACTTCCTGTCCGATCATTATGCCTTACTTCCTCACCCCTAGTTTTCATTAAATTCTCCTACCTGACCTTCTTAAACTCCGCCTTACTGTTCCGCCATCACTTACTCTCACTTCCCGTTTTTCCAATCCACTTATTTATCATAATTTGTCCTCCCCCATTTTCCATACCTTTCTTCCACTCATTTTTTCCCATGTCCCCTGCCACAATTTCTAATAACTTTCCCTCTTTAAACAAGGGTACGACGAACTTCTTTACTCTTCCTAACCTTCCTTACTCTCCCATCACACCCTGCTTCAACCATCCTTCCCCTATTTCCTTCTCCTCTTTCATCCTATCCTCTCCGATATTATGCGATCATATATTCTTATTTCCTATACCTTCCTAGCCTTACCATTACTTTCTCTGTACTCACCTCCCTTTGCCTATTCCCCTCTTCAATTGTATTCTATCCTGTCCTCTACTATCCTGTCTATATTATCAGTCTCGCCGCTCCCTAACCCTCCCATCAATTTCCATTTACCCCCTCGATTTCCCTATTCCCTTTTTCTCGTTTATTCTATCCTATCCAGTACTATCGGATCTATAATTGTCAACCCCTCCATTACCCTCTCATCAATTTTGCCTTAAATCCGCCTCCTTCCTCTATTCCTTTTTTATCCTCTTTTGCTCATTTCTCCGCTTAAATTCGAACTGAATTATTAATGAAACCCAATAAAAAATCAAACCAGTTTTAGTTAAAAGTTAATTAAACTAATTAGGTTAATTCTCATTTGGTATTCTGCCTTCCCGTGGAAAAGACAGCAACAACAAAAACAGTGAACAGAGAAAATCGTCAAAAAAATTTAATCTGGTTTTCCTTATCTCCGTTAATTTAACAGATATATTTAAATTCTTTTTGGAATTTTATTGTATAATTTTAATACGATCTAATCAATTTTTTAATAGAAAATTCAACATTTCGTTAGAAACTTACACTATTTGGTTGAAAATTAACTTTTTTTTTGACATTCATATCTTCAGATAGAAAATTCAACTCTCTGATTGAGAATTGAACTATTTGGTTGAAAATTCAACTTTTTTGTAGAAAACTCGCCTTTTTTGGTTAGAAAATGCCACATTTTTTAAGGATTTTTTACCGTATTGTTTCAAAAATCTTTCTTAGCTGAAAATTAAACTCTTTTTTTTTGAAAATGTACCATTGCGATACTTATTTGTGAAAAATTAATTTATGTTGTTGTTAAATATTCATTATTTTAGTTTGTTAGCTCATCTCGTTGGTTAGGAAGTGCGAATTCTCTCGTTGGAAAATTACTTTCTGATCTTGAAAATTAATTGGTTGAGTTTTCTTAAATTTTTTTAATTAAAATTGTCAGTTTTTTGTTCGAAATTTCTTTTTCAGGATAAAAATTAACTTTTTTAACCAAAAATTTAATTATTATATTTTTGCCTAAAAATTGATCTTTTTTATTTTAAAATTAAACTATTTGGTTCAAAGTCCATGTAATTTGTGGAAATATATTTTTTTGTTTTTTAGAAAATTCACCTTTTTGATTGAGAATTCATCTTTTTCGTTAAAAATTCAACTTTTTGTTAAAAAATTCATTTTTTGTTTGAAAATGAACTTTTTTCTTTAAATTTTACCTTATTAGGTTAAAAAAATAAAACTTAAAAAATTTTTAATTACTTCAAAATAGATTTAAAAATCTCTGAAGTGCGAAAACGTAATCTTTTATTTAAAATTCGTCTTTTAATTTGAAAAATTGATACATTTTTGGCAGAAATTTAATCTTTTTGAAAATTAAAATATCAACTACTACATTTTTTGTGCAGAATTCCGTCTTTTTACAATGAAAATTCAACTAATTGGATCAAAGTTGCGATACTTTGTCATTTTTTTGCTAAAAATTATTTTTATTTAAATAATAATTAAACTATTCTATTTTTGGTTGAAAATTATTCTCTTTCAGTTCAAAATTTGACAATTTGGTTACAAAGTTTCAGTTTTTTAATTTATTTTTGTTACTCAAAATGAATTTTTTTTAATAAAAATAGAAAATTGAGAAAAATGAAAATTCTACTACTTGTTCAAGATACTACTTGTTCAAGATTCTTTTTCTTTTTTGTTAAAGGTTCATAATTTTAGTTTTAGCTTAATTTTTGTGACTGGAAATTTACATTTTTAACCAAAAATCAAACTATTCTATTTTTGTTTCTTTGAAAAATGTACTTTTTTAGTCAAAAATTCTTGTCTTTTGTTAAGAATTCGACTTTTTAATGCAGGAAATTAAAATTCGACTATTTTGTTGGAATTAATTTTTCTTAACTAAAACTTAAACTATATATATATATAATTTATCTTTTTGGGTAAAAATTTTATTATTTTGTTTAAAATTCTTCTTTTTGTGAGTACATTGATCTGCCTTATCAAAAATTCATTTTTTTGTTTGAAAATTCAACTATTTGATTGAGATATAATTTTTTTTAAAGCTTCATCATTTTAGATTAGATTACGTTTTTTGGGGGTAGAAACTTAATTTTTCTGAGTATTTTATTATGACATTTTAGGTTGAAAAATGATACTTTTTATTTGAAGAATCAACTATTTGATAAAAAGTTACTTAATTTGTAGAAAATTCGTCTTTTATGATAGAAATTTAATCTTCTTGGCTGGAAATTCATCTATTTAGTAGAAAATTAGTCCTTTTCGATACAGAAATGAATCTTTTTAAATGAAAATTTATATTTTTGTTTAAAAATTTATTATTTCATTTGAAAATTAAACCAGATTAATTTTTCTACTGAAAGAACAAATTTTCTGCCAAGCAGATAAATTTTTATTTATTTTTTGTTTTCTTTAATTATTATTAATTTTCTCTTATAAAAAATGAATTTTCTACAAATTACAACTAAATTTGTAGAAAATTCGTCTTTTATAGAAAAAATTTAACTTTTGAGGAGAGAATTTATCCGTTTAGGAGAATATTGTTCCTTTTTGATACAAAAATTAATCTCCTTAATTGAAAATTTATGGTTTTTGTTAAGAATTTAATCCTTTTGTTTAAAAATTTATTTTTTTACTTGGAAATTAAACTTTTGGTTTAAAAGTAATAATTTTCGGTCAAAAATTAATCTAGTTTTTAGAAAACTCGTTTTTTGGATCGATAATTTAACATGTTTGATGACTTTTTCATGATTGACCTTCATATCTTTTCTGGTTAAAACTACAATTACTAGGTTGAAAATTAATTTGTTTTGGTTGCGAATTCAACTGTTTTGTCAGAAGTCCATGTTTTGGTTAAATTGAACCGTGTGTGAGTTGGGCTGGCAGATATTAATATTAATAATAATATAAATTATTATTAACATGAATAATAAAATTAATGCTAAAATTAATATTAATATTGATAGTTACTGGACAAAGAAAATATTGTTAATTAAAAAAAGTTCACCCATACGAAAATCTAGACGGTTACTGGACACTTGGGCAATGAACTTTCGCTGAACAAAGAAAATAAGATCAAGAGGACTCATTATTCGATCAAAAACCAGTCCATGAATAAGCAAATGACAAAAGCTCATGAAAGCAAAGAGTACTTCAATCTCTTTACAACCATAATGAATGCGATTTACGAAAGGTTTGCTTGACAACTAAAAAAAAAAATTCATTTGCATTCTCGACAGATAAATATTTTACTCTGAATAAAAGCTTTTTGATATTTACTAAAGCTTTCGGATAAAATCCTCTTGAATTTTAAATTGCGTTCGCTAATGAAGATGATTACAATTTACACATCCCTGAAAAGCCATTTCCCTTTTGGGATAAGGTTGACGTACTCATGAACTCGTTCGCTAACCCACGTACCTTCACTGTCCCGAGCTCCACACCTTCTTCTTCGAAGAGGGACGTTCTTAGAAACCTGTCGATAAATATACCTAATAAATGTCAGATTTTCAAACCATCAAGTTATTTTCATCTTAGGGTAATTGAGACATACTCATTAACTTGTTAGCTCGCCCACGTACCTTTACTGTCCCGAGATCCACATTTGCGTCGTCGAAGAGGGACATTATTAGGCACTTGTCCATGGATATATTAAATATCAGATTTCCAACCCATCGAGTTATTTTTATTCTGGGGTTAATCGTTACATACTTATTAACTTGTACGCGAACCCACGTACCTCTACAGTCTGGAGCTCCACACCTTCTTCTTCGAAGAGGGACGTTCTTATAAACTTATCGATAAATATAATAAATATAAGATTTTCAAACCATCAAGTTATTTTCATTCTAGGGTAATTAAGACATACTCATTAACTTGTTCGCTAGCCCACGTACCTTTACTGTCCCGAGATCCACACTTGCGTCGTCGAAGAGGGACATTCTCAGACACTTTTCCGTGGATAAAATATATATCAGATTTTTAAACTAAATTTTTTCTGCTCATTATAGAAAATTCCATAACCAAACAAAAAAAAGGGGGGAAAGGATGGATTCAAATAAAATCAACTTTGTATGGAAAATTTGGTATTAGAAAGCCGATTTCATTTCGATTACGATCTTGCATTTATTTTCAAATAGAGACACTAAATTAAAAATCAATTCTAATTTTCAGGATTTTCTTTGTGAAATCTTTTTATTTATTTTTTGTCCGAAAAATGTTTTTAAATATTAGCAATTTCAGAATTGTATCAATTTTTGGAAAATATCATTTTGTATTTGAATAATACTAATTTACTGAAAATTAATTTTTTTGAATGAAGATTCTTTTTTTTAATTTAAATATTTTTAAAAATCCTTTTTAGTTTTGGTTAAAAATTCATTTTTGTAACTTCAAATTTAACCATGCTTTTTTTGTTACAAATTTGTCCATTTTGGTTAAAAAATTCAACTGTTTAGTTCAACGTTGAAAATTCATCATTTTCGCTAAAAGTTAGACAAGTTTTAACTTCATTAAAAATTGAGTTATTTGTTGAAAATTCATCTTTTTAAAATTGAAATCTTTTTTGGTTGAAATATTGACTTTTACATGTTTTTTGCGAATTAATTTTTTTTGTTAAAAAATTAGCTGATTGGCCTAAGGTTGAACTAATTTGCAAAGTATTATTTTTTGTTGTTGTCAATTTTTATAATTTTAGTTCAAAATTCAACTATTGAGTCATAAGCGAACTTTTTTGTTGTAAATTCATATTTTCGGGTTGAAATTTCCATTGTTTTGTAGAAAATTCATCTTTCTCGTTTTAAAACTCAAGAATTTAGTAGAAAATCAAACTATTTGGTGTTTAATCGACCTTATTTTAAAAATTTAACTTTTTGGTTGAAGATTCAACTATTATTGTAAAAAATAAAATCACATAATTGGAAATTAAAACAATTAGTTCAAAAATCGTTGTTTTCGCTTAATTTTCTGCTGAAAATTTTAACCTTCCTTTTTACATTCTCATCAAGAGAAGATATTAGTTTTTTTTGTTTATAATTTATCTTCTAGATGTTGAGAATTCGAATTTTTGGTTCGAAATTCAATTATTTTGGTATAAAATACAACTATTTGATTAAAAACCAAACGATTTTGTTGAAAATTCGTTGTTTTTTCAAATATTTTTTTCTTTTAATCTGAAAAGTCAATTGTTCCATTTTTTTATTCAAAATTTGCATTCTATAACTGTATAATTTTTTTAATTATTTTTTAAACTGTTATCAAGGAACTTGCTATTTTTGTATTTTCTTCTTTAAATCTTAACTAAATTAATCGAACTTCACAAGGAAATCTACCTATATTTTGATAAAACTTTTTTTTAATTCAACTACTTGGTTGAAAGTTAAACTATTTTGCAGTTTTTTTTATTTATTTTTTTTTGTAAGATTTATTTTTATTGTTGAAAGTTTAACTATGTTTGTTAAAAATTCATTTTTGTAACTTAAAATTTAATTATTAAATTTTTTGTTGAAAAATTATCGTAAAAAAATTCATATTTTTTTGCTATAAAAATTTAAAAAATTTTAAACTTTGTTGAAAAATGAGTTATTTCGTTCAAAATTTATATTCTTAAAATTGAAATTTTATTGTTCTTGAAATATTGACTTTGAAATTTTTTTGCGAAAAAATTATTTTTTTTGTTTTTTTTTTTTGTTAAAAAATCAGCTAATTAGTTGAAAGCTGAACTACTTTGTAAAGAATTAGTTTTTTTGTTTACGATTCATAATTTTAGGTAAAAATTGAACTATTGTGTCGTAAATGAACTTTTTTGTTTCAAAAATTCATCTTTCCCTCTTAAAAATTCAAGAATTCAGAAATTGAACTATTTGGTTGTCAATGGACTTTTTTGTTAAAAAATTAACAACTTTTTTTGAAGAAAGTGTTTTTTTTCAAGAAAACATTTAATTGAAAATTAAAGCAATTTGTGAAAAATTCTTTTCTTTTTTTGTTAAATTTTTTCTGAAAATGTGAATATTCCTTTTTTCTGTTCAAAATTTACCCTTTGTATGTTTAAAAGTAGATGGCAAAAAATTCATTTACAAAAATGTTTTCTTTTTCTTTGAAATATGAAATATTAATTGATTTGCTGATCATGGCCGTTTGTTAAAAAAAATCAGCTAATTGGTTTAAAGTTGAAATACTTTATAAAGGATTCATTTATTTGTTAATGAAAATTTATAATTTTAGTTAGAAGCTGAATTATTTGGTTGTCAATGGACTTTTTTGTTGAAAATTAAATCAATTTGTTAAACATTCTTTTTCTTTTTTTGTTAATTTTTTTTGTGAAAATTTAAATTTTCCTTTTTTTGTTCAAACATTATCCTTTGTAAGTAGAAACTTGAGATTTGTTGTTGAAAATGTAATTATTTTTGTGAAAAATGAAACTATTTAATTAAAAATCAACTAAACAATCTTTTAGTTGAAAACTAGCTTTTTGTCAGTTTTTTATCTGAAAATTTAATCTTAATAAATTTTAATTTATTAAATTATATTAAATTTTAATAAATAAAAAATCTAAAAATATTTAATTTTTTAACAAAGCAGTTGGATTTTATAACAAAATCGTTGATTCTTCAGCATACAAAGATGCATTTTGAATTTAACGGTTGAATTTTTAAACAAAAAAGATTATAATTCAATCAAATATTTGAATTCTTAAGAAAAAAATACACATTTTTTAGAAGACAGTTGAGTTTTCAAAAAAAGTTTATTTTTTAATCAAGAAAGATGACTTTCAACAAACAAGAATATATTTCTTCACAAAGAGACGATTTTTAAACAAAATATCAGAATTTTCTACCAAATTGATTAATTTCTAAAAACAACATTGAATTTAAAAAAAGAAACAAATTAATTTTTTACCCAAAAAGACGATTTTTCACCAAACTACAATAATTTTCTGCCAAATGGTTCAATTTTTCACTTGAACAATATACAGAATAAGGTTTCAACCAAAAAGACGAATTTCTAATTTATCCAATACGCAAGATAAATTGTTTAAAACATGGAAAATCTTAATTTTCAAATAAAAAAATAATACAGGAATTTTTAAAAAAATTATTCAATCTTAAAACCAAAAAGACAAATAATCTACAAAAAGTTGAAGTTTCCACCCAAAGATATGATTGTTTGACCAAAAAGTTTAATTTTCAACAAAATAGATTCATTTTCTACCAACTTGTTAAATTTTCAAGCAAAAAGAATAATTTTCTACTAAATAGTCGAATTTTTAAAATAAAAATTCATTTGAAAGAAAATAGTTGAATTTTCAACTAGAATTATGAATCATTAACAAATAAAAATTAATTTTTTTTAGAACTATTTCAATTTTAAGTCAAATAAATTTCAGCAAATAGTTAGATTTTTAATTGAGAAAGATGAATTTTCAAACAGAAATTGAAAAGTTTAAATATTAGTTTAAAATTTCGTTTAACCATACATAAAACAACTCTTCATAACAATAGTCAAATTTTTAACCAAAATTAAAACTAATTAAAAAATTAAATAACTAAAGAAATTAATTTTTAACAACGTACATAGTTGAATTTTTCATAAAAATCATAACTTTTCAATAATATATGTGGTTGAATTTTTCACAAAATAAGTCAGTTTTCAATCAAACATAATAATAGTAGCTTTTTCAATAAAAAAAGAACTTTTATCCAAAAATACATTTGGATGTTCTTATTGGATTTGAATTCTAAATGTTATCTAAATTCGTAACATTATTTCCGTTTATACCTTCGCCCCCACCCCACTCCACTCTTACAATTTCAAATTGTCTTTGTTAATTAAGTTTGGTTAAACAATTATCAAATATTATCGATCCATAGCAAAAAATAATTTCTTAATAACTGGTTCCTAATTTCGTGAAAAAGCGGTATTTTATTTATAAATATGAAAGGATAAAAATTTGTTTAAGAAATTGTTGTTCACAATGAGAAATTGTTTTCTGTTATTAAAATGTTCTTAAAAATTTATAAGTTAGTTAATCATTTGTTAAATGTATAAAAAAAAGTCAAGTTTGTACTTCCAGGAATAGCCAAATAGTTAATTTCTTAATTAAGGTATTTTAAACAATTATTCATTTTTATTTGGTAGTTAAATATTATAATAAGGATATATTTCCGAATAATATGTGATCGATTTCATAGAAAAAACCTTATCTATTCCATAAAAAATACCTGATATGGATATTTGTTTATAAAAATGGGTTTTTAAATAACAATTTATTTACTAACTTTTATTAATTCAACTAAAAACCGCTTTTTCTTCACATTTAGTTTCAATAAAGTGACAAATCGCCGTTAATAACCACGAAACCATTTTAATTCACTTATTTGTTTATAACAAATTCAATACATTTTTTAACATTTGCATTGATATTAGTTATGTTTTTCGGATAGTCGCTTGAAGTTTTTCAGTTATTTTTGATTGAATCAAAGCATTTTTCAATAACCGGTATACTTAAAAAGCTAATTTTTGTCATTTTTTTATCAAAGAAACAAAAAAAAATTAATCGGGCACAGTTCAATGCGAAATTTTATCAGCTTTGATTACAAAAAAGTTAAAATCGGATAATAATTGTCTTCTGATAATCAATTTGTTTACGGACGTTTCTTTTGTCCCACTATGTGCCGCAGTGCGTGAGTACTCAGTTGAGTATATTGCGCAATATTGCGTATTCCAATTTGAACCGGTTCAGGCGGCCCTAACAGAAAGTGAGAAACTGCCGCCTTTTGAGGTCTTTCAATTCTATCCTCGTCGCTCTCCCTTCATAATACATGCAATTTATGCAAGCCTCTGAGATCTGTAAGAGCGACAGGGACGCTTCAGCATAACAGGATGGAAATTGATAATAACGAAGCAAGCGCTGTCTGGGTATACAACTTTTATTAAGTGAATTTCATTACCCAAGAAGTCAATAAAGGACAAAAATGTCTCAAAATTTTATAAATCTGAAAGTTTATTATAAATAATGACTGATACTACCCGTGCGGAAATTGCCTTATTTTGCTTTGCATAAAAAAAGGTCCGGATCAGGCCCGGCTCAAGATGCCTGATTATTAAATTTATGTAACAACCCTGATATCAATAGTTCTCTTTTCAATCAATTTACACAGTTTTTGATTCGTTTTTATATCAAAATAACTCCCCTAAAATATTTTGTTTGAAAAAAATGTATTATAAAGTTATTAACAATCAAAGTTCTTGATCATATTTTTTTCTAAAATTTATCACTCGTGAACGGTTCATAGAAATTCAATAACTAAAAAAACAAGAATCTAATATAAAATAAAATAAAAAAGAGGAAAGAAAAATGAAAAGACAGCCAACCAATGTGGTTGGCTGCCTTCTCATTCTTCTTTCCTCTTTTTTATTTATTTTTTTGACCGAAAATAATTTTTTTTCAAATTTTTTATCACAGTATATTTTTTTTAACAGGAGTTTGTGTAAATTTGATTATCGAACGTTAAATAGGATTTTTAATTTCATTTTTAATCTAAATTAAATTTCAGAAATTTCTAAAAAAAATTTCGGTGATAAAAACATTTTTTTACTGAACTAATGAAGCTTCAACACAAAACTGAATTTGTAATATAATAGTTTAATCTTCAACAAAGTACTATAGTGAAATTTTCAACCAAGAAGATTAATTTTCTACCAAAAAAGTATTTTTTAACAAATCGGTTGAAACACTCAACAGTAGTTGGAATTTAATGAATTTTAAATTAATTTTCAATTGTTTAAAACAAACTATTATTTAAACAATAAAAAAATGTTTTTACTACCGAACAATTTTTTACCGTAAAGTATACTTCGTAACAAAAATTTTCATTACTTAATTATTGAATTTCGACGAACCATTCGAGAGTAATTCATTTTTGAAAAAAAAATGATCAAGAACTTTGATTGTTAACAACATTAAAAATAATTAATTTGTTGCACAAATATTTTAGGGGAGTTATTTTGATATAAAAACGAATCGAAAACTAAATACCTAAAGGGATTTTAAAGTTTTTGAGGATTTAAAAATAATTCAAAATGATTTAAGGATTTACAAGGGATTTAAAAAATCAATGATTTTAAGGATTTTCAAAAGGTTTTAAGGAGTCTAAGATTTTAAGAGATTTTAATTACTTTAGTCAATTTTGAAAGATTTTAAATTATTTCAAAGAAGTAGAAGGAAGTTAAAAATAATTCGGAGGACCTTAATGATTCTTAAGAAACTAAATAATTTTAAGGAATTGCTAGGAACTTAGCGAAATCTTAAAGTTTCCTTTTAATTTAAAAATAATCCAAAAATAATTCAAAAAGGTTTGAGGATTTACAAGAGATTTTATAAGATTTTACGACAGTTTTAATGATTTTGCGGAAGGTCAAGCGAGTTATTAAAAATTTATTTAAAAGATGTTAATAAATTTTAAGAGATTTCGAGGAATTAAAAAAAATTCAAAGATTTTAAGGATTTTCGAGGGAATTTAAGGAGCCTGAGAAAATTTATAGGATTTAAAAAGTTTTTAATTAATTTTAGTCAATTAAACAATATTTTAAATAAAGTTAAAGAAGTTAAAGGGGGTTGCAAAAAACTCGGAAAACTTTAAGGATTTTCAAGATATCTTACAGGATTTCTAAGAATTTAAATGATTTTAAGGAATTACTATAAACTTGGCAGGATCTTAAATTTTTTTTTAAAGGATTTTAAAATAATTCAAAAATAACTCAGAAATGTTTAAGGAGTTATAAGAGATTTTATAAAATTTTACGATAGTTTCAGTGATTTTGCAGAATGTCAAGCGAGTTATTGGAAAGTTATTTAAAAAGATGTTGACAAATTTTAATAGACTTCAAAGAATTTAAAAAAATTCAAAGGTTTTAAGGATTTTCAAGGGAATTTAAGGAGTCCAAAAAAATGTTAAGGATTTTAAAAGATTTTAATTAATTTTAGTCAATTTTACAATATTTTTAATGATTTTAAATAAGTTAAGGAAAGTTAAAAAAACTCAAAAAACTTTAAGGGTTCTTAAGATATCTTACAGGATTTCTAAGAATTTAAATGATTTTGAGGGATTACTATGGACCTGGCGGAATTTTAAAGTTTTTTCTTCAAGGATTTAAAAATAATTCAAAAATGTTTAAGAATTAACAAAATATTTTATAAAATTTTAAGACAGTTTATGTGATTTAAAGAATGTCAAGTGAGTTTTTGAAATTTAAATTGAAAAGATTTTAATGAATTTAAAGAATTTAAAGATTTTAAGGATTTTCAATAGACTTAAAGGAATTTCAGAAAATTTAAAGGATTTTAAGAGATTTGAATTAATTTGATTCAATTTCGAGAAACTTTGAAAGCTTTAAAATTATGGTAAAGAAATTGAATGGATCTAACAGAAAATTTTCTGCAGAAAAATTTTATTTTAAAACAAAGAATATGACTTTTCAGAAAATAATTAATTTTCAACGAAATTGGTGCATTTTCACCTAACCAAAATGAAATTTTAAACCAAGAAAATGACTTCTTTTTTGCAAAAAGGAACATATTTAACTCAATCTTTAATTTTGCCTAAGTAGTTGCATTTTTAATTAAAAATATTGAGCTTCAACTAAAAATACGAATCTTCAAAAAGTGTATCAAATAAATCTTTTGAGAAAAAATATTTAAAGACTTAAGCGAAGAAGAATAACTTTTAACCAAGAAGTTGGACTTGCATTAAAAAATTCAAATTTCTTCTAAAACACATGAATTTTTAATTAAAAAAGATAAATTAAAAAAAAATAGATGAATTTTCTGTTAAAAAAAAATTGAGTTGACTGTTCATGATCAAAATTTGAATATTTATTAAAGAAATAATTTTTTACGAAAAAACTAAATTTTAAGTCCAGAAAGACGAATTTTAAACAACGAAAAAAGAAGACTTTTCGACAAAATTGTAGAATTATCTAGCAAATAGCTGAATTTTCATCAAAAAAGATTAGATTTCTACTAAAACAGGAGAATTATCATTTGACAAAAAAATAGTTGAACTTTAATCCAGAAAAGATTTTAATTCATTTTCAGCAACAAAATATAAATTCCAGACAAAAAGTTAATTTTCAAAAAAATATTTAAGTTTTCAACAAAACCGTAGAATTTAAAACCAAAAAGTATAACTTTTTAACAAAATAGATTAATTTTTACTGAAGAGTGATATTTTTATTCAAGAAAAATGAAATCTTTCCGAAAAAGGATAAATTTTTTATTGAAAAAAAAATTTTGAAACAATATTTCAAATTTCATCCAAAAAATATTGTAGTTCTCTTTTCAACACCAAAACATTGAATTAAAAAAAAACTAAATTTTCTCCGAAATAGATAAATTTTCAACAAAACAATAGAATTTTCAACTTAAAAGTATAGCTTTTTAACAAAATTGTTGAATTTTCAACCAAATAATTGCATTTTTATACAAGATAGATTTAATTTCTGCTAAAGCAGTTGAATTGTGAATTAAAAAAAAACAGATTTTCAAAAACACAGACTTTCAAACAAAAAAATTTCAACGGAACAGTTGCATTTTTATTCAGGAAGTATCCAATTTTTTCTAAAACAAATACATTAAAAAAAACGTTAAAAAATATTTAAATTTTTATAAAAGAAAGATTTCAGTTAACTTGCTAACAACAATAAAAATAATTGTAAACAGTAAATTAATTTTCTGCTGAGTAGTCAAATTAACCATAGATTTTAACCAGATTGTTAAAGTGTCAACCAGTTATATTTTGTTAAGAAAAATGTAAGTTCTACTAAAACAAGTGCACTTTTAAATCAAAAAGAAAAATTAAAAAAAGAAGATAAATTTTTATCCAAAAATATTTCAGTTGAGTTTTAAAAACAAGAATAGGAATTTCAAACGAAAAGTAAATCTTCTAGGAAATAGTTTTATTTTTAACAAAACATTTGCATTTTTTCCAAAAATTTTCATATTTGTACAAAAAAATATTATCTTTAAAATCAAAGAGACTAATTTTCAGAAAAAATATTAAAATTTTTAAACGAAAAATTCGAAGTTTTAACAAAGAAGTTGTATTTTCCACCAAAAGGATGTATTTTTAAGAAAATTTTTTCATTTTTAATTTAATAATAAAATTTATTACTAAAAAGACGAGACGATACTATCCGTCCGATAGATATCTGTCGCGAGGGATAGTATCGGACCACTTACCGGATACTCGATTAAAAATTAGCCTTGACTTCAAAAGATGATAACGCCATCCAAGATATAGATAAAATTATTTTTATCAGACTGTTGGAAAGATTATTAATTTCTGCGTCCAATAACCCGCAGCTGAGGTAATTTGTGCTTGTGAAAATTAAAAGAGCACGTGAGAAAGATAAAAATAAAATTAATATCATTAAAAAATTTTATACTTTAATTTATCATTCTCGCACCTAAAAATTTCTTTTTTTATTAACTCTAAAAGTTTTATTCAATATTTAATTTCCCTAATGATAAAGCTATAAATATAAATAATAAATGAATAAAGCCCTGAAGTTCACACAAAAATAAAATTCGGTTTACAAGGATAACCGAAAAACAAAATTTGAGCGGTTTGGTGCAATTCGAACTTTTACAAGTTATTGTTAATAACATTTTTCTGCATGAATTAGGTCATTATTTATTTGCTATCGATTCGTTGGATGTATTTTTTAATTTTCCTACTAGTAATTGTAAACTGAACACTCTTTCGATTCAGATTTTTTAATTTAGCAATAACTGTAATTTTTTGAAATACAAACAATAGTTTTAAACAAATGAAAATAAACATAACTTCACTATCTATTTTTTAAATTTTTGGTCATCGAATACCAATGTTCATTCTTTAACGCATTACATGAAAAAAGAAAAACATAAAAACTTTCATTGAGTCGAAAGTTATTTCTTTTTTTCGCTCGGCTCTCAGCGCGCGTCGCCCGTGCCGCCCGTGCCGCGCGTGCTGTGGCACAGTGGGGACAAATTACCTTTTAGCCCAAACTATTCCACCGATTTTGAATTATTATCTTTTAAATGAAAGCTTATGAAATTTCTAATCAAGTTTTCGACTCATATTTTCCGAAAAATTGTTAAATTTTTTTTTATTTAACAATGAAAATTGATTTTTTTTAAATTACGAAGATGCCATTTTGTGTCAATTTATCAAATGTATGCGAAAGTAAATAGAATTAGTGGGGAAAGTTGTCTTGAATGATTTCAAGCAGTATTAGATATTTAAAGAAATTGTTTATTATTTTTATAAACAAATTAATCAACAAACGTTAGATTTTTAGTAAGAATAATATAGGTATAACTACATCAAATGTGTGTTTTTTAGTGGAAATCTCGAAAAAAAATTTCGATATAACTTTTAAAAAACTAGCGATCATTTGCTACTTATTTAAACAAATTTTATAAACAAATGCATAAATTTATCATTTTCGATTAGATTAGTTTCGTTTTCTCACAAAAAGGACTATAAATATGTTGCTCATAGATTTCTTGTGTTATTTTTTATTTTCAGGCAATTAGTGTTATTTGTTTAAACAAAATTAATTAACAAATGTATAATATTGTCTTTTTCAGTCAAAGAAATTTGTTGTTTTTTCAAATGAGTTTAGATGTGTTAAAAATACCTCTTGATATGATGCTTAATGATTAAAAAAATCATTTATATTTTTTTAAACAAATTAAATAAACAAATGTATTGTTTTGCCATTTTTCAACAAATAGATTTCGTTTTTTCAGAGAGATAAATTCCTAATGACTTGTTAGCAGCTCTCTATAGTTTTTTTATGAATAATAAACTATGAGTAATTTTTGTTAAAAATGTAATTAACAAATGCATAATTTGGCTCCGTATTAGTAGATAAATTTAGTTTTTTAACACAATCGATTAAATGTGTATAACCAATGGGTTTTGACTGTGCTTCTTGCTTTAAGACAACAATTCATAATTTTAAAACAAATTTAATAAACAAATTATTCTAAGGCTGTTTTTTAAGGGAAACATCTTTTCTGATGAAATCGACTACAATTTTTAAGCAAGGCCTCTCTGTTATGATACTGTATTATCCGGCAGGACATGTAGCAGGAGAAGCAGGAACGAACTGAGTTTTTTATACATTGTTCATAATTTCGACTGATTTTTGTAAATAATTGTAAAAATAAAAAACTGTAAACAAATGCAAATAAACTAAATTTATCTACTAAAACAGGGCCAAATTGTGCATTTGTTTATTATGTTTATTAACAACAATTACTAATTGTTTATTATTACTGAGAAATAAATATAGAGAGCACCTAGCAAGACATAAGGAATTTATTTATCTGAAAAAACGAAATCTATATGCTGAAAAATGGCAAAACAATGAATTTGTCTATTTAACTTTTTTAAACAAATATAAATTATTTGTGTATAATTAAGCATCATTTCAACAGGTATTTTTAACATATCTGAAGTTCATTAAAAAAAGAATTTCTTTTACTGAAAAATGACAATATTAGGTATTTGTTAATTAATTTCGTTTCAACAAATAACACTAATTGTATGAAATTAAATAATCGCACAAGAAAGCTATAATCAAGATATTAATTGTCCTTTCTGTTACGAAAACGAAACAAATCTATTCGTCAATGACAAATTTATGCATATTTTCATAAAATTTGTTTAAATAATTAACAAATGATCTCTATTGTTTTTAAAGTTATATTCGATTTTTTTGAAAATTTCCACTTGAAAACACACATCTGAAGTAGCTATACTTATATCATTTTTACTGAAAAGCTAGCTTTTGCTAATTAATTTCTTTAAAAAAATTATAAACAATTTTTCAAACATGTGTAACTGTCGGCCATGATTCAAGCCAAGTTTCCCCACTAATTCTACATACTTTCGCATAAATTTGATAAATTTCTACAAAATGGGATCTTTGTAAAAATTTAAAATTAATTTTAATTGTTTAAAAAAAATGAAACAAATTTTTTAAAAATATGCCTCGACAACTTCGTTAGAAATTGCATAACCTTCAATTTTTAAAAAAATAATTCGAAATCGGTTAAATAGTTTGGGTTTAAAGTTAATTTGTCCACGGACACCTCGTGTGGCCCCACTGTGCCATGGCACGCACGACACGGCCACGCGCGCTGAATGCCGAGCAAAAAAAAGCAATAACTTACGACTCGATAAAAGTTTTCTTCTTTTTTATTTTTCAGGTAATGCTTTATGAAATAAAGGTTGATATTCGATGATCGAAAATAAAAAAATAGATAGAGAAGTTATATCTATTTTTATTTGTTTAAATAAATTGTTTATATTTTCAAAAAAATTACGGTAATTTTAAAAATAAAAAATCTGTATCGAAAAAGTGTCCAGTTTACAATTACCATTTAAAAAATTAGCAAAATACACCAAAAGAATCGATAGCAAATAAATAATAACTAAATTCAGGCGGAAAATTTTTATTAACAATAATGCGTTTCTCACATGATAATAAAATATCCACAAGCCAGAATTTTTTCTACTAGGACTTAATTAACTCAGAATCTTAAAAGCTTTTCAGTAATTTTTTAAAAATATTTTTATCTATCATATGAACGACGCTATCTGCTTTAAAAGTCAAGGTCAGTTTCTAATAGGTCATCCGGTTAGTGGTCCAATACATTGCGTATAAATATCTCGTTCTGTGCCTTTTTTTAGTTTGATCTTTCTTAATAAAGATTACGAATATTCTGCAGCATCAATTTTGTAAATAAAAATGTCCATATAAGGAATTTTACTTCATAAGATAATTTATTTCTAAATCATTCTAAAAATTAATAATAATAGAGAAAGTTTCGATTTTAAATAATTTAAATAAAACAGCGCTACCTCGCTATAATGTGTAAGCTTCCTCGCAAGTTCAGTAGTGTAAAATTATACAAATTATAGACAATTATTGTCAAACAGATTTCTGGAAAAATTAAAAATGATTTAAGTTTTATGTTTAAAAATTATTTCTATTTTGACTTTTAAAAAATGCCGTAAAGAATCTGCATGATTTTTGGACAATTTTTTTAATTGTTAAGCATTTAAAAAAATTTTAGGAAAATTTTGAATAATTTCGAAAGAAATTTTAAAGGTTAAGCGGTTTTGAAAAGATTCGAAATTAATTTACATCATGAGGAAATTTTTAAAAATTAAAACAGAATACAGATTTTTGAAGATTTTGAAATAAATCAGGTTTTTTAAAAGTTTTGAAGGTTTCAAGAAAATTTAATCATTTTTTATAAGATTCTTGGACAAATTAAAAATAAATTTTTATTTAAAAAAATAAGATTAAAAAATGATTAAACAAGATGTTGAAAAATTTTAAGTGATTTTCTAAAATTTCGAAATAAAATTTAGAAGTAAATTTCAAAGTACTAATTATGAATAATAAAAATATTGCTAAGAGAAAACTAAAAAAGATATCGAACATTTTAAAATATTTCTTAAAATTTCGAAAAAAAGTCTGGAAGACTGTAAGGCATTTTTTTTTTAATATTTAAAGATTTTTTAACATTTTTAGAAATAATTCGAGTCAGTTTAAAAAATATTAAGGAATTTGAAATATTTTGAAGAGGTTAAAAATATTGAAAAACTTTGAAATGTCATGAGAAGGTTAACAAAAAAATTAAAACAAAATGTAGATTTTCGAAGATTACAAAAGAAAAAGTTTTTTTTTTAATTTTTGAAGTTTTCAAGAAAATACAGAAATTTCCTTAAGTTTCTTGGAAAATTTTGAAATAATTTTGAAATAAAAAAAAAATTAATTTTAAGAGAAAATTGAAAAAGGTATAAAAAAATTTCAAATGATTTTCTAAAATTTTGAAAAAAAACTGTAGAAGAATTTAAAGCAATATTTTGCAATTTTAAAGACTGAACATTTCTTCTTAATTAAAGACATTTTGAGAAATATTTAAAAGGTCTAGTAACCTTTTTCTTGTTATATTTTTTCCTAATGATGATAAATAAATAAAAATTTAAGAAATAAAAAATGCTGAATATGCCTGTGGGTAATTTTAAAATTGCTATTTCGTTAAATAAAATATTTTTAAAGAAAGCTCTATGATATAAAAATTTTCGAAAAATTTCTGAAAATCTAATAAAAAATCTGAAAGATTGTGCTGCATTTTTTTAATTTTTAAAGATTTTCATTTGAAATTATTCGAGTCAGTTTAAATATTATTTAGTATTCTTAAAATTTTTGAAGAGACTACAGCCATTTTAAATCATTGAAATATTTTCAAAAATTTATAAAGTATTTTTAAATTTCTTCTAAATTTTTAAAGGGCGGATTTTAAATTTTCCTACCATTTTCGAAAATCTTTTAATGCTTAAATTTTCTTCTTAATTTATCAGGATTTTAAAACGTTTTAGGTAAACTTTAAATTATTTTAACAGATATTTTGAAGGCTAAGAAGATTTCAAAATATTCGAAATTAATTCAAATTATAAGAAGATTTAGAGAAAAAAATTAACACAAAATGTAGATGTTTGACGATTTCAAAATACAGAAGATTTTTAGGAACTTTTGAAGATTTCAAGAAAATATTAACATTTTTTAAGATTCTTGGACAGATTTCAAATATTCTTTTATTTCCAAGTGATTTTCTAAAATTTTGAATTTAAACATTTTTGCAGATTTAAAATATTTTAAGACTTTCAAATATTTCAAGGCTTTAAAATATCATGAGAAGATTTACAAAAATAAAAAAATTAAAGCAAATTGTAGATTTTCAAAGATTTCAAAAGAAAGCAGATTTTTAAGAACGTTTGAAAGTTTCAAGAAAATATAAACGTTTTATTAATATTATTCGAAAAATTTTAGATAATTTGGATTTTTAAAAAATTTAATTTTAAAGAAAATTGAAAAATATTTTTAAAACTTTAAAAATATTTCCTGAATTTTGAAAACAAATTGTAGAAGAATTTAAAGTAATATCTAGCAATTTTAAAAAACAGCATTTTTTAATCGAAGGCATTCTGAAAAATATTTAAAAAGTCTTTTAACCTTTTTGTATAACATTGTATATTTTCAAATAATGAGAAATAAATATAAATCTGAAGGGATTTTAAAAAAATGTCAAAAAATGTATACATTGTTTAAGATTATGAAAAAAACGAGATTTTTTTAGAATTTAAAAAGTTTTATAATAAAAAAATATTCTGAATATTCCCGTGTAATTTTTAAATTACTTTAAATTTATTAAAAAAAATAATCTTGAAAGAAAACCCAAACAGATATTAAAACATTTAAAAAGATTTATAAAAATGTCGACAAAAAAAAACCTAGAATATTATCAGGTATATTTTTTATTTTTAAGGATTTTTACATTTTTAGGAATACTTAAAAATTTTAAAGTATTTCGGAAAATTTATAAGGTATTACTAAATTGCTTCCAAATTCCTAAAAGCCGCACACGATTTTTTTTTAAATGTTGTAAAATCTTTTAATATTTAAAAAATATTCTGTAAAATTTTCTCGACACTTTTTCGACAAAACTGAAATCTTCCAAAATCTTTTTGAATTTTCTGAAGAATCTTAGGACATTTATGTTAGTATCACAATCAGAAAAAATAAGAAATTCGCTAATAAAAAAATATATATTTTTATTTTTATTTAATGTTAAAAATGATACTTTGTCCCTAAAATTATGATTTGAATAAAATTTTTTTATTTTTTTTACTAAAAAATATTTGTTGAGTTTCAAATTCAACCTTTTGGTTGAAAATTAATCGTTTTTGTTGTGGGTACAACATATTTTCAACATGCATTTCATGTCGGAAATCAGTCTTTCCTGAATAAATTGAAACAATTATTTTTGATTACAATTTTTTTAAGTTGAAATATCAATTATAATATTTCTTGTTAAAAACGTATAAATATTTTGTGAAAAATCGACTTCTTTAAAAAAAATGTCATTTTAACGTTAAAAATGCTACTGGTTACAATTAATCTTTTTTTTTAATTCGTCTTTTTTGGATTAAATATCAATCATGTTTCATATTTTTCATTGATTGTTTTTTTTTCAGTTAAATATTTATTTTAGAATTAACTGTTTCGTTAAAATTTTGGTTTGTAATATTTTAAATCTTAAAAAATCTTTTTCTACACTTACCTCAACAATTTATACAACATTTCGCACGAATTTCAGGAAAATGATAGTTGTATAACTTAAAAAACAAATAAAATAAAAAAATAGAGTTTTGGAAATTTCTATTTTCCATCTGTAAAAATTTAGTTCCCAAATGAACATACAAGAAGCCATTCCTATGCGGAAGCATTAATTCAATAAAACATTCCCGAAATTACAGACCGAGAGCATTCAAAGCTAAAGAATAGTTATTGCTTCGCTCAAAAATTTACTGGCCGTAACTAATTCCCTAATTTAAATCGCATAATCAGCCATTTCAGTACAATTTAAAATATTTTTCGTGACTTTTTCCGTTCCAGGCACCTGCGAATAGTTCCCTCACTTCGCGGCTTCCCCTCAGCCCCTCACTTAATCGACCGGAAACTCAAATCGCATCCTTTACTGCTAAGTATACCCCCACCATTCAATCCAACACTTTAACTCTCGCTTGCTTGTTCTCTCCTGAGATTGGGCAGTGTTCATTTGATCGCGGTCTGACTGTTCGTCTTACCCTCTCCACTCGACTTACCCTCACGTCGTTAACTGAGCGAGAGCGCTGTATCGAGCCTTGTCAGCGGATGGCCCCTTTGACAAAATGAGGAATAAAATACCAAACATAAAAGTGTTCTAATTTTGAAATCAGCAATGTAGAAATATTATATTTGGCATCTCCGCTTTTTTGCGATTTAAACGATATATCACTTGCAATCAAAATATTGCAATTAAAATAAATTATTGCTGATTTTATTTTATGTTTTGACCCTGGCTAGCTCGCATCCCTTCCCTAATAAGTATACCCCCACCATTGCATCCAGCGCGTTAACCCTCGCTTGCTTGTTCTCTCCTGAGATTGGGCTGTGTTCATTTGATCGCGGTCTACCTGTTCGTCTTACCCGTTCACTCGACTTACCCTCACGTCGCTGACTGAGCGAGAGCGCTGTGTCGAGCCTTTGCCAGCGGGATGCCTCTTTGTCCGAATGAGGACAAATAGTAGAATTTTCAGATTGAAAAATTAGTTTTCAACAAAATAACTCATTTTGTCAGAAGAGATTTTTCAACCAAAGAATTTAATTTTCAACTTACATGATAAATCCTAAACAAGAAAAAAGTTATTTTTTTAACAAAGAAGTTCAACTATTAAGTTGTAAAATTCATTAATTTTCAGCTGCCAATTCTTCATTATTATACCATTTTATTTTCTCCTTTTTAAAATTGCTTGATTTCAAATTACAGCTCAAGATCAATTATTTTACCATGCATTGGTGCTAATGATTTTTTAAATCTAAAATTTTATTATAATAAGCACAATTTTATCTATTATTTCCAGTTTTTAGAATAGTATAATTAATCAATAATTTATAATAAGTAGTATGAATAATTATACCTGACTATTTTATTCTATGGTATTTAAATTTAAAGTTATTATTATTGTGCTGTGAAAAATTTTGATTTAGCTAAAAGGAAATCTGAATTATTAGTTACAATTTCTATTCTTTAACGAAAAGTTAATAATAATTGATATTATTATTATTTTTCGTGAAATTTTTCTTAAATATCGACACAACAAATTAATCATAATAATTTGACAAATATTTTTACCTAAGATTCAAAATTTGATATTATATTTGTAGTTAGTTTAATGGTTAATAATAACTAATATTTTATTAAATAATAATATTTAATTATGTAATAAAATAAGAAGTTAAAAAAATTTACTTATTTTTATACTTAAAACATTCTAATAGATTTGAATTTTGCATAGATTTATAATAGATGAAAAGACTTCAAAACCATAATTTAAAACTTAAAAAGATTTTAAAATATTTAAAACAAAACTGAGATTTTTGAAAATTTTAACACAAAATTCAGAAATTTTCTAGTAATATTAAAAGGGTTAAAACGAATATATTTTGTTCATCAAAAATTCTAGGAACACTTGAAGAAAAATTAATTTTAAAAACATTTTAAAACATTTTCAAATTTCTGAGAATAGAATCTGAGATTTTTTCAGCAATTTTTTCATATTTTTGAAAAATTCTATTAAAAAATCGAGTTACGAAATAATACAAAAATTTGCATTAGATTCCTGGAAAATTTTTAAATAATTTTTTTAACAAATTAATCTTTCGAGTGTAAAATTGCTTAAAATTATATAATTTAAGAAATTTTTTGATTCTTTGATTCAAAATTTTTGCTGAGATTTTCTTATAGACTAAAAAATCCTTTTTAGTTAAAAATTCAACTGCTTTTTTGAAGATTCCTTTTTTTATTTTGGTTTAAAAATTAGTTTTTTTTTAGGCTTACATTAATAAAAAGAAAACAAAAGTATTAGTTGTATATCGTATGGATTCAATAATAATATCAAACATATTATATTGGAAAGGAAGAATAATTATTTTCAAAATATGACTAAATTAGGTTTTAAACTTTTTTTTAAACTTAGGAAATTACAATTATATGTTTTGGTCCCCATTAAAAATTTCTACAGTTAGATTTGGAAAAAGTTACGTTTGAGTGTGACTCTATGAAAATCTTTTATATTCTGCTTTTTATGTGTGAAAATTGTAATTTAAATTACCCTTTATAAACAAGTTACTTAAGCAATTGAAAAATAAAATGATTATTTTCACCAAAAAAAATATGAATTTTCTAACAAAACAATTAAATTTTAAACTAAAAAAGCTAAATTATCAAACAAAACTAATGTAGTTATATTTGTAGTTCAATTATTTATTTTTAACTAAATAAAAACTAATTTTCAACATAGCAGTGAAACTTGTCACCAAAGATATTAATTTTTTACTAAAATAATGAGCCTTCAATAACAAAAATATATTCTTAGCAGAAAAAATGTAATAAAAGAGTTGAATTTGCAAACGAAAAGATTAACTTTCTACTCAAAAAGAAAGATTTTGAACAAAATATATTAATTTTCAAAAAAATTTTCAAACATAAAGAATTTTTAAGCCAATAAATAAATAATCAACCAAACGTAATTTTAATTAAAAACTAAAAAAATGCTTAGTTAATTATTAATTTGGAAAAAAAATTCGTGTAAATTTAATATATATTTAGAAGTTTTTAAAATATTTTAAAAATAATTCAAGACTTGAATATTTCAAAACATTTAAAGCAGAGCGTAGAATAAAGTTTTTTAACGAAATTCATAGAAAAACGAAAAATGGATTTTTTTTACAATTTTATAATTTATTCGATTGATTCTTCAATTGAACATTTTAGGTGAGAATATGTTTCTTTATCGACTAAAAAAGCTTTATTTGTTAAAAATTATTCCATTTTAGTTGAGGCTTAATTTAATAACTCAATCAAATGCAATTTTCTTTTTTGGTCTCTGTTCAAAATTTCTAAAGTTATATTTGAAAAACATCACTTTTGAGATTGAGCCAATAAAAAGTCTTTATATTCTTCTTTTTATGTGATAAAATAGTATGTTTAGTTAAATTTTTTTAATGCCTTAAAATCCTCCAGGTTCTATTTTTAATTTTTTTTAAATTTTTTCAAAATACTTTTTTAATTAATTAAAATAAAACATTTTTAGTTTTCTGGGAATTTGGACGCAAATTTTTTATTCTTCTGAAATCTTTCCAAGTGCTGAAAAAGCCTCTAAATTATGTGTTCCAATCTTCAAAAATCTAAGTTTGGTTTAAAATATTTTAAAATTGTTTTAAGTTTTAATTTATTTTAGAATCTTTTCAAAATTTTTAACTGTATTCTAAACTCACCCGAATTTTATCGAAATTAATAATTGACTAAAAATTTTTTCAGTTTTTAATTGAAATTACATTTCTTTTGGTTGAAAATTCGAGTTTTTAATCGATAATTTAACTATTCCATGTTTGGTTCAAGACTGATTTCTTTGTTTGAAAATTTAACTATTAGGTTGAAAATTCTTTAATTTAAAATATTTTAAAGAAAATTTATGTATTTTGCTTAACATTAATTTTTTTGTGTAGAAAATTAATATTTAACTCAAAAAATTAAACTATTTCGTTAAAAATTTATTTATTTTCTGGTCAAAAATACATTTTGTGGTTAAGGATTCATTATAGTAAAAAAGTTATTTATTTTGATTGAAAAATGTACTATTCTGCTGAAAATTCGTTTTTATTAAGTTAAAAATAAGTTATTGAACTGCCAATTGAACTACTTTATTTTTGCTTAATAATTTTTTTCAGTTAAAAATTCAATTATTTTGTTCTATAAATTAGTCTGTTTTGGTTGCACAAATATCAAACATATTATTTTTGAAAGAACAGATTTTCAAAATTTGAAAAACACTTTTTCAAAATTTGCCGAATTCAGTTAAATTTTTTTTTTGAGACTTAGGAAAATGCAATTTTCCGGTTTGGACCCTTTTCAACATTTCTAAAGTTAAATTTAAAAAACGACACTTTTTAGTCTCACTTCATAAAAATATTTTTTATTCTGCTTTTTATGTGTTAAAAGAGTATTTTTAATTAACTGTTATAAACAAATTGCTTAAGCAATAAAAAATGTATGTTTGTCAATGAGTTTCCAAATTAAGCTAGAAATGAATCATACTTCTGGACTGAGAATGCAAAATTATTAAAGAATGATTTTGAAAAATGCGATTGTTTGAAAAGTAATCCAAATTTATAATCTTATTTAATAAGTTTTCAAGTGCATAAATTAAATTTTATCTATGGATATAAACGAAATTTTGATTATAAATTTTCCAATAAACAAATTCTAATGGACACTGATAGGGACTGCAATAGTGTTAATTTAAAAAAATATTTAGTATTAGTTTTTTAATCGAAAACTTTTTGATTAATCCCTTTCCAGCTCGAAGAATTACCGTTTTAAATACAAAATTTGATTTCTCATTGTATTTAAAAATTAATTTGTATAATTTTGTAGTTTTCTATTTTCGTAAATTTCTATACCCCAATGGATTAAAATGACAACTTTAGTTTGTCTATTATTTTAAAAAATGAGCACCATATAAATATAAATATAAATAAAGTTATTTGGTCATATTTATGAGTTTTTACTATAATTTTTTGATTGAATCAATTAAGATATTATTTTATTATGACTGCTAAATGTTTTTTCTTTTTTTTCCAGTATTTTCGGATATTTTTTCTGTGATTGTAATTTTACTTTTTATCTGATTAATTCTGTTGTGCATATGTTTTTCAATAAAATCAATCAGATAATGTTTGAGATAAAGAATCTGTTTACATCATTCAATGTTTTTTCCATCAAAATATCGTTGTGATATCAGAGCTCCATCAATGAAATTTTTTAAAACTCTTTTGTTGTTTTGAATGGAATGATTAGAATTGAAATTCAGTCCTTCCGGAATAAATGCTTTTTCTATGTCAATCTGTGATAATATAACCTTCACAGTCATATTTAGAAAATTTAATCTAACTTTAGTTTCAGTTTCGAAAGTAAATTATAATCTTAAAAGAGACAATTGAGCCTATTTGAGTTTCTAAATTTTGTTGATAAAAGGTACCAATAAATTTAAAATAAACTGAATGAAAAACATTTCATAGCCTCAAAAAAATTCCAGGATTTCTGGTCTGGGTTTAAATCGTCTTTTTGGTTGAAAATTAAATTTTTGTGTTAGAGGTTAATTTCTTTTAATGAATATTGATTTAATTTGTTTAAAGAGTTATAATTTTAGTTTAAAATTCATCTCATTGTTTAAAAATTAAAACATTTTTTGAAATATTCGCTTTTTTAGTAAGAATTCATTTTTTTTTTTTGCTAAAAATGTAAATGCTCTATTTTAGTTGAAAATTGATATTTTTAATTTGAAATTGAGATTTTCTAATTTAAATCTCTTGTTGCTGAAAATTAACTCTTTCAATTACGACCCAGAAGTTAGCTATGCATATAGATTTGAAAATTCGACCTTGAATAAAAAATGAAATAATAGACGTAGCCAAAAACTAAAAACACCGCTGTAATCATCTGAGCCATATCTCTAGGTGTTTTGCTCACTTTTTTCAAAAAATCATTTTTTAAACAATTATGTTGTTAATTAACATATATCCTTCATTATGAAAAAAAACAAAAGTCCAAAAGAAAAAGTGAAGATAGTTCTGGATTCTCCTCGGCAATATCTTCAGGTGTTTTTTTTCATTTAAAAAAAAATTAGTTATTTAAACAATTATATTGTTTATAATTTTTTAAAATTCATTTAACAATTGTGGTAAACAATTCAGAGTTGTTATGTGAAAAATAACATACCTTGAAGTATAATAAATAAAAAAAATTTTTGAACAATCCAAAAAAGTTAGTTTAAACATTGTTTTTGCCCCCTCTACGCACACAGCTTTGCGATATCCCACGGCGCATATGGATTTAATTATTTATCCTTTATTATAAAAAAAAACCAAAAGTCCTAAAGAAAAAGTGAAGATAGTTCTAGATTCTCCTCGGCAATATCTCCAGGTTTTTTTTTTTTAATTTTAATTAATTATATAAACTATTATAATGTTTATAATTTTTAAAAATTTATTTTAAAATTGTGGTAAACAATTCAGAATTGTTAAGTGAAAAATAACATACCTTGAAGTATCATGAATGAAAAAAAATTTTAAACAATGCAAAAAAGTTAGTTTAAACATTATTATTATTAAATAAATTTTTAAAAATTATGAACAATATAATTGTTGAAATAATTAATTTTTTCAAAAAATGAAAAAAGCTCTTGGAGATATTGCCGAGGAGAAACCAGAACTATCTTCACTTTTTCTTCAGGACTTTTGGTTTTTTTTTACAATGTAGGATAAATAATCAATTCCATATGCGCCATGGGATATCGTAAATCTGTGTGCGTAGAGGGGGCAAAAACAATGTTTGAACTAACTTCTGTGCATTGTTTAAAATTTTTTTTCATTCATGATACTTCAAGGTATGTTATTTTTCACTTGAAAACTCTGAATTGTTTACCACAATTGTTGAATAGATTTTGAAAACTTATAAACAATATAATTGTTTAAATAATTAATTTTTTGAAAAAATGAAAAAAAAACACCTGGAGATATTGCCGAGGAGAATACAGAACTATCTTTAATTTTTCTTTAGGATTTTTGTTTTTTTTTATAATGAAGGATAAATAATCAAATCCATATGCGCCATAGGATATCGTAAAGCTGTGTGCTTAGAGGGGGAAAAACAATGTTTAAACTAACTTTTTTGCATTGTTAAAAATTTTTTTTATTCATGATACTTCGAGGTATGTTATTTTTTACTTAAAAACTCTAAATTGTTTACCACAATTGTTAAATAAATTTTTTAAAATTATAAACAGTATAATTGTTGAAGTAATTAATTTTTTCAAAAAATGAAAAAAACGCCTGGAGATATTGCCAAGGAGAATCCATAACTATCTTCACTTTTTCTTTAGGACTTTTGGTTTTTTTCATAATGAAGGATATATGTTAATTAACAACGTAATTGTTTAAAAAATGACTTTTTGAAAAACGTGAAAAAAACACCTAAAGATATGGCTCAGACGATTCCAGCGGTGGTTTTAGTTTTTGGCTAACGTCTATTATTTCATTTTTTAGTCAAGATCGAATTTTCAAATCTATATGCATAGCTAACTTCTGGGTCGTTTTCAATTGAGGATTCCTAACCACTTTCTTAAAAATTCTTCGTTCCCTCTCTTTTGTTAAATTCAAATGTTTCTGATTTAATTTCACAATCTTTTTTTCAATTTAAATATCAATTAAAACATATTTCATTAATAATACGTAAAAATAAATTTATTTGGTTAAAAATTAAATTATTAGTTTGTGAATTATACTATTTAGTAGAAAATTACATGCTTTGTTGAAAAATCACATTTATAGAAAAAAAATTTAATGTTTAATTTCTCATTAGGAATTCATTATTTCTTGGTTGAAGATTAATTTTCTTAAGTATCAAATTTAATTATTACATTATCACTTGAAAATTGATAATTTTCAGTTAAAAATTCAAAAAATTGCATTCTTGAAAACTCGCCTTTTTGTGTTAAAATGGTATTATATCCGCAGAAAATTAAATTACTTGTCAACCAAAATGATAATCAACCATTTAGAACCTAAACTCAATAAGAAAATCCAACTATATTTTTTTGTTAGGGTTTGTTTTTTCATTGAAAAGACTAATATTATTTTGTTGGTTCGGAATTCATCTCATTTAGTTACAATTCTATTATTTTTTTGAAAATTTAATCATTTTGTTAAAAATGGAACTACCTTCTTAAAAAATGATCTTTTGTTACAAAAATTCGACTACTTTGTTTAAAATTGATTTTTTTTATTTAAAGGCTCATCTCTTCAGTTAAACATAAATTTTTCAAATTGACAATTTAGCTCATTGGTTAAAATTGTTGTATATAATAAAGAATTTTTCTGTCTTTGAAAAATTCTAGTGTTTTCTAGAATGTTCATCTTTATGAATTCAAAATTTAAAAATCTAGTAGAAAATTAAACTTTCTGGTAAAAAATCATATGCTGTGTTGAAAATTCAAGTTTCTTGCAGCTAATTCGTCTTCTTGGCTTTAAAATTAAATAAATAATAAGAATTATAAAATATCATGTATTTTTACAATTCGTCTTTTATGGCAGAAGATTAATCTTCTCGGTACAAAATTCAACTTTATTCGTAAAATTTTTTTTTTTATCTGAGAATTTAAAAATTCTATATTTAGTTAAAAATTAATTCTCTATATCATAAAGATAAAAATTCAACTCTTGTTAAAATATTTATGGGTTTCATTAAAAATAAACCGTTTTTTAAAAGTTCAACTTCTTGGTTGAGAATACTTATTAAAAATTAATATTTCTTAATTGAAAATGATTGTTTCTATTATAAAATTTTTAAAATTTTATTGTTTTTTTTTAATTTGACTTTTTGTTTCAAAACTTTACTATTTTGTTGGAAATTCATATTCAGGATAAAAAAGTCATCTTTCTTGGTTGAAAGTGAACTTTTTTTATAAAAATTCAACTGGCTTCTAAGATTTCTTCTTTTTGTTCTTAAAATACAAATATTTGATTGAATTTTAATCTTCTTTATTTTAAAAATCGACCAATTGATTGCAAGTTCATCTTTTTATACTGAAAATTCAACTAATCTGTTAGAAATTAAACTATTTTATTTAAAATCAAATTATTTTTGAGAAATTTTCCTATTTTGTTAAAAATCAAATTATTTTTGAAAAATTGAACTATTTTTTAGCATTCATTTTTAGTAGAAAATTCAAATATGTTTTTAAAATACATCCTTTTGAACTGAAAACTCATCTTTTATCCTTGAAAAGTCATACTTCTTGGTTGAAAATTTATCTTTCTTGGTTAAAAATAAATGTTTTATTCAAAATTCTCTTTTAGTGAAAAGTTTTACTACATAAAAAATTAATTTTCAACCAAACAGTTCCATAACTAACCATGGTTGGTTATAAAAATAAAACTGGTTCAAAATTAATTTTCTTTTTTTAATTCGTCTTTTTGTGTTCAAAATCATCTCTTTAGACCAAAAAAATTTTTTGCTAATAATTTCACTACTGTATTGAAAATGCAATATACTGTTTTGAAATCTTAGGAACTGAAAGTGTTTTTTATTGAATTTAATATGTTACGCAGCTTAATTTAATTTAAAAGAATTTAAAAACTTAAATTGCATCTTTTTTTAAAGGTTGATAAAATTTCGAAGAAAGCTGTCGAGCTTGATTTTTAATTTAGTTTTCCAATTTTTTTATAAATAAATAAACATGACGAAAAAATGACAATTTTTTCAATTCGACTTTCCCGGTGCATGCTAATAATAGGAAAATTGTTGTAATCGCCAACGTTTCATAGATTGACACCACATGAAGATATTCCATCCTGATACAATAAACAAAAAAATTATTTGTTGAAAGTGTGTTTTATATCATTTTCAATAATTTAACTTTTTTAAAAGTTATATTGAAAAAAGTTTGAATGGAAATAATATTTTAATACCAAAAGTTTCTTTGCGAATACTTTTCTTAATATTATGAACAAAGTTAATAAACAATTAAATGCATTATTCAGGCATTTGTCGTCAGAAAATTTTTTTTCCGATGTCAATTTTTATAAATTAGAAACCTCATGATAATTTCAGAAAAATGCATAATTTGTTGATAAATTTAATGATTTTATGTTAAAAATTTAATTATTTTGCTAAAACTGCAAGCACTTTCCGTTACGCAATTTTATTATGGCTAAGGATAACATTTGTGGCAGGTAACTTTTTAGAGGAATAAAGTTTTATTCCGACAACTTCGCGTTTATTGAAATACATGTATTGTCATCGAAAAACAAAAGAAACATTGACCGACATTAGATTCAATTTACATATATTAATATAAGAATTACGTTTAATAACAAAAATAATTAAAATTTTTTTTTTAATTATTGTAAATAGTGTTCTAAATTAAAATAAGAATGAATAATAGCACTGCGTATCATTTGTGACCAACCGAGATATTCAACTTAATCTCAAGCTATTTGAATGGAAGAAACGAATTCCTTATACTTGAATTTATAAAATTTCAAATTTATTCGTCTAATTTGTTTCTGAAAATAGAAATGGTTATATTTTACGATATTTTATGATAATTTATATTTTTAACTAAAAATTTCTCTTGTTAGGATCCGTGTCATTACCCCCCCACCCCCCACCCCCTCACTCTGCCATTTATCAATAACGTTAGACGATGAAGTATGGTGAAATCTTACTGTTTTTTATCAATCAACAAAGTAGTTTAATGTTTAAAGAAGATATTGTTAATTCAAATCAAAAGCACCTGAATATAATAAAAAATAACCAATTTTTAATAAATAAGCTGAATCCTTACTCAAAGCAGGTGAATCTTCAACAAAAAAGTTATTTGCATTTTTAATCAAAATATAAGCTTTGCGTAAAGTAGTTCAATTTTCAATAAAATAGTTACAAATAGTTACGAAAAGGCATTAACTTTTAAAAATTAAATCATGTCAACAAACAAAATTTTTTAAACAATTTATTATTTATAATAATATCATCTTGAAATAATGCTAAAAACTCGAAGTTTTTAAAAAATATTTTCCACTTCAAAATCTAATGTGGTTATGATCAAATAATGTCAAAAAACAAAATTATTTAAACAATTTATTATTTATAACAATATTATCTTAGAATAATAGTAGAAACTCGAAGTTTTTTCTAATATTTTCCACTTCAAAATCTAATGAGGTTATAATCAAATCATGTCTACCACCAAAATTGTTTAAACAATTTATTATTTATAACAACATTATCTTAGAATAATTCTAGAAACTCGGAGTTTTTTCTGATATTTTCATCGTTTCTTTCACTTTATAATTCTCAGTAACCACTTAAAGAAAAAATTTAGATTCGTAATATGATTCATATAGAAAATTTTAAGAATATTTCAAATACCTGTTTCATATTTGTAAAATTTATTCGCAAAAAGAAATATCTGGAATTTTTTTAATTATGTCATTTTAAGCAATTTTCAGTCTAAAGCATTAAAACTTAAAGATTACATTTTTTTTCGTGAACACTTTTCAAATTAGAAGTTAAATCCTTTTTATTTTGAGTTTCCACATATCAATAATTGTTCAATTTTTATTTGTACATCAGAATTTTTTTTGAAATCTTGTTAAATATTAATTAAAATATTTGTTTTCAATAAAACATCATTGAATAAATTTACAGGAATCTTAAGTATATTTTGTTATTACCTGAAAAGTTTACAAATCATTTAAGAACGTCAAAATCTTATTTCAAAATCTTCAAAAATATATATTTTGTTAAACTATTTAAATTAGTTTTGAATCGCTTAAAAACTTCGAAATATCTTTGAACCTAATCGATTTTTTTTCTAAAGTGATAATTGTTCAATTTGTATTTATTCCTCCAAGTTTGTTTTTGGTTTTAAACTATTTTAGGAATTCTGTAAAAAATAATTTATAAAAGAAAAAAATCATTGAAAATTTTCCCATAAACTCTTAATCACTCCTGCAATATAAAAAAAATATCTTAAAATTTTCTGATTTTTCGATAAAATTTTGGTAATCTTTTGAAATCTTCTTAAATATGAATTTTTAATAAAAATGTAGATTTTCAATTCAAGAAAATACTTTAATTTTGAATGAAATAGTTTAATATAAATATTTATGTGAAGTTTCCACCAAGAAAAATAATCTTCTACCAAGAAACAAGACTTTTTTATACGCGAATTTGTAATCAAATAATAGAATTTTCAACTAAAGAAAGTGTAAACATCAATAAAATAGTTCAGCTATAAGTTTAAAAATTAATTTTTGAAAAAAAAAGTACTTTTCAAACTGAAAATATTTAAATTTGCAATCAAATTAATTTTTAACTACAAACTTGAATTTTCTCGAAGGAAATTAATTTTGAACCAACTAAATTAATTTTTAACCAAAAAATATACTAAAATGTAGAAAATGAAAAGTTGAAACAATTTCAATTTTATGAAAGATTTTTAGTAATCTTTGAATTTTAGAGCTATAAACTCCATGGGAAATTTCTAAAATGGAACCAAAAGAGACAACAGCTTAATTTTATTTCGGGGAATCCTTAAATATCACAAGTACGCCAGTCTTCGAAGATATAATCCCAGGCGAGAAAAAGCAAGCGAGGGGTAACGCGCGGGATGCAATGGTGGGGGTAACCTTAGCAGGTCATCGTGCGAGTCGGGCATTTGCCAAATTTATACTTCGTTTTCTTCTTAGATGCGAATGTAATAAATCGAGTAACAATCTGACTTTAGTTAGCCTAAATAGAAAAATAGGTTCCGACCTTAATTTCCTTCTTCCCTCTTTATTACACTAAATTCTGAAAGCTGAAACTGATTTGGCTAAACTAAGTGGCTAAGCGGCTAAGGCTAAGGACATCCAGAAGTGGGTCAGTGTCAGACAGGCACGCGACAAGGCACGAGTCGAGGAAACAGTTGCAGGTCTACGTAATCGGTTTCCGGTACCTTCAGCTTGTCTCAAAAGTGGGATGCCCCCTACCCGGAAAAGGACTCTGGCCTGCTCCTTCAAGGACTTTCGTTGGATTTACGACAGTCATAAAAGAACTAAGAGCGTTACGGTAACTTTGGAAGGTTTTATTTCTGCCATACATTCCCTCAAGACGGCATCGAGCATATCTCCAAAACCTGCAGAAATAACAATGAACCAGACGATTACGAACTTCAACTTATGGCCAAACTTTCCTTCGAACTTTTCTGCATTTTTCTTAAACTTCGAACACGGAACTAAGGCTCTACTAACGTTGTCAAAAATTTATTTTAAACGTTTTAAAAGAAAGATTTGACTACAAATTGTGCTGTATTAATCTGCAATAATTCACCTGGGAAAATTTTCTATAAATTTTAATCAATGGAAATATTAATGATTTTATTTTAATGTAAAATAATTTTACAATCTGAAAATTTTAAGAAATTGAATTTCACTCACGCAGAATTTGAAATTTATAAAATTGACACGGAACTAATTCAAAAATTGACTAAATTTACTATCTTACATATTATTCACTTTCTTGTAAATAGTGTTTGCTACCAAAAATTTATCAACAAATACACATTCTTGGGAAGTTACACGCAGAAAAATTCGTTTTCTAAATTAAAATAAGAATGAATAATAACACTGCAGGCTAAGATTCTCTCTGTGAAAATTCCTGGAATATTTTATAATTAACACACAACTATTATAAATTGTTCATAAAAATATTTATTAATACATTTTTATTACCAAAATTTCAAATTTATTCATCTAATTTGTTTATGAAAATAGAAATTGTCATATTTTACCAAATATTGTTAAAGATATATTATTTTTAGAAATATTTGTAGCAGTTTTCAATCATTTCCCGGTGCGCAAACATTAAATTTATTTTTTTTTTTTCAAACTTTCAAAATGTTTGAAAAGTTTCAAAATCTTCAAAAACCTCAATTTTGTGGAACATTTTATGAAATCTTCTTAAACTTGTTATCATTTTTGAAATTCCTTTAAAACTTCTAAACAACTTTTTTATATGATTCTAGTTTTCCGTCAAACTTTTAATAAATTCTGCAAAAATTAATAATGCGTTAAAATCTCCCATATAATTTTTTGGAAATTTTGGAAATCTTTTCAGATATTTTTAAATTTACTCTCAAAATTAATTTTAAAAAATAGTCATTTTTAACTCTTCAATTTTAAAATAAATATCGGTAAATTGCAACATAAAAAAATTAAAATTAAAACATAAAAAAAGTTTTATAAATTGTACACATCGAAGGTTAAAAAAATTCACGCTATAATTTTCAACTCTCTAAATAGAAAAATAAATCAAACAATTTAGATTTTTTAAAATTATATCATTTAAAGCCATTTTCAGTAAAAACCATTAAAACTCGAAAGATTTTAGAAGTTAAATACTTTTTATTTTAAGTTCTCACAAATTAATAACTGTTCAATTGTTATATATACATCAAAATTTGTTTTGAAATCTTGTTAAATATTCTTTTAAAATTATTTATCAAATCGAAAAGTCATAACAAATTTTTAAAGGAATCTCAAGTAAATTTTGTTATTATCTGAAGAGCTTGAAAATCATTTAAAAACGGCAAAATCTTATTTAAAATCGTCAAAAATATATATTTTGCTAAGCAAATTGAATTATTTTTTAATCTCTTCAAAACTTCTTCAAAATTATTTTAAATTATTATCTAAAAAAAAATACCTAAGGCAAAAAAATCATGGAAAATTTTTCTTGAAGTCTTAAGAAAATTTTTCTATTATCTTTAAACTTTATAAATTTTAAATAGCTTCAAAATTTTGTTTTGAAAAATCTTTAAAAATCTACATTTTCGTAATAATTTGGTTACAATATTTTCAAATGATAAATCAGTTTTTTCTTCTAAATATCTCTTAAATTTATTTAAATTTTCATAAAACTCTTAATCAATCCTGCAAAATAAAAAAAAATACTTCAAAAGTTTCTGATTTTTGTTTAAAATTTTAGAAATCTTTTGAAATCTTGTTAAATAATCTCTTTATAATAATTTTCAATGCTCTAATTTGAAGAATGAATCAACTAATTACATTTTTTGAAGTTATATAATTTTAAGCAATTTCAGTGAAAATAATTATAATTTGATAGATAACCATTTATTTTAATTAACACTTTTTAAACTAGAAGTTAAATTCATTTTATTTTGAATTTCAAAAATTAATAATTGTTCAATTGTTATTTATACATCAAAATTTGTTTTCAAATCTTGTTAAATATTCTTTTAAAATTATTTTTTAAAAAGAAAAGTCGTTCATATTTTTTAAAGGAATCTTAAGTATATTTTGTTATTATCTGAAGATCTTAAAAAATCATTTAAAACCGTCAATTCTTATTTAAAGATTTTCAAAAATATATATTTTGTCCGAAATTTTTTGGAATCATTCAAAATTTTTAATTATTTTTAATCCCTTTAAAACTTTTAAATATCTTTTAACGTAATCAAATTTTTTCTAAAATAATAATTGTTTAATTTTTTTATACTTCCAAATTTGTTTGCATTTCAAACTATTTTTAAGTATTCTGTAAAAAATCCTTAATCAATCCTGCAAAATAAAAAAAATCCCATGATAGTTTCAAATTTTTGTTTCAAATTTTGGAAACCTTTCGAAATATTCTGAAATATTCTCTTAAAATTAATTTTCTAAGATAAAAGACCATTTTTAATTTTCATGGGAATCTTAATGAAATTTTTTTATATAATTTTATTAATAATTATTTGGAATCTTTTCAACTTTTGAATTATATTTGAAATTCTTTCAAAACTTCTAAATATCGTTTAAAATGACTAGACTTTTTCCCACCATCTTTAATAAAACCTGCAAAAAATTTTAAAATGCCTGAAAATCTTCTAGATTTTTTTATTCACAATTTCGAAAATCTTTTTAAATCTTCTTGAAAACACTTTCAGGGCTAATGACGGGGTTTATACAAAATATTCCAATTTTTTACCCGGACATAAGAATTTTCAATAAAAATATAAATTTTCAATTCAAGAAAATAAATTAATTTTTCACCGGATAGTTGAATAAGTTTAAAAGTCAATTTAAAGAAAAACAAATTTTCAACTAAAAATATTAAAATTTGTAACCAAATCAATTTTTAACCACAAAATTGAATTTTTATTTAGGAAGATTAAGTTTCACCCAAAACACAACAAATTTTTTACAAACTAGTTACATTTTTCTCGGAAGAAATCATTTTTGAAATAAGAAAATCAATTTTCAACCAAGATTATTTTTCTACCAAAAAAGACGAATGAAATTTAGGTTAACAATAAATTAATTTTTAAATGAAAAAAAAAACGAATTTCTAAAGAAATAGTTGAGTATTCAACTAAATGAAATAAATTATGAATTATAAATGGAATAATTAAGTTTTCATTGACAACAAAAAATCTTAATCAAAACAATAGAATTTAAAAAAAAGTTCTTAAATCTTGAATTGAAAAAAACGAATTCCCAAATAAAAGTTTAACCGTAAGTATACATACAGTATATATTGTGACAGGAAAATATTTTGATCTTTAGCCAGAAATAGTAAAATTTTACTAAAAAATATAAATTTTTCACAGAAAGGTTTAATTTTTCAAACCAAAAATATTAATTTTCTACGAAAGTAATTGAATTTTCAACTCATAACAGACAAGCTTGGAAGAAAATAAATCAATTTTTTACTAAAAGAAAACTTTTGAAAAAAAGCTCTAAACGAAAACATAAAAATGAAGTATACAATATATATTTTTACCAAGATATCTTTCGAATTTTATTCGAAAATAGTTTAACTTTTATAAAAATACGACGTTTCTACAAAAAAAGTTGAATTCTTGAACCAACAAAATAAATTTTCAATTTAAAGTTGACCTCCAACAAAATTATTCAATTTTAAAGCAAAAAAAAATGAATTTTCTATGAGAAAGTTGATTTTTCAAACCAAAAATATGAATTTTCCAACAAAATATTTGAATTTTCGACCCATAAAAGACGATTTTTAAATTTAAAAAAATCAATTTTCAAATAAAAAGATAACTTTTTTAACAAAAATGAAACAGGTATTTTTTCAGTTGAAAAAATTAAGTTTCAAGCAAAGTGAAACCAATTTTTAAAGTAATAGTTAAATTTTCAACCGAATAAATTGATTTTGAACTAAAATATTCAATCTTCAACTGAAGAAATGAATTTTTTAATCAAAATGTTTAATTTTTAAAATAAAAATGTATTTTTTAACGAAACAGACAAATTTTCAACAAAGCAGATGAATTTACAGTCAATAATATGATATTTAAATTTTTAGTTGAAAAATATATTTTCAAAATTCCGACAAAATAACCAAATTTTGAACCAGAAAAAAAGTCTTTAAACTATAAAGACGAATCGTCAACCAAAAAAGTTAGTTTTAAAGAAATTGCTTGCATTTTCAATTAACTAGTTTAATTTTTAACCAAAAAATGTTAATTTTGAACCAAAAATTTAATAATGGATATTACATCCAAAAAAAGTATTTAAATTTGGATTATAAACAATTCAATTCAACGAAAAAGATTAACTTTTATTAAAATCATCATTTATTCAATTAAATAACTGACGATTAAAAATATAGCGAACCACATGAAGAAAAAAGTTTAATATTTTGAACCAAAATAAATTTTTCAGTCAAAAAAGTAAAAAATTCTAATACTAACTGTGAGATTTTTATGTCAACAGGGAAAATTTTCTACAAAAAGGTGAACTTACAAACCAAAAACATGAAATTTCAACAAAAAGCTACTGTTTTACAGAAATAGTTTAATTTTTAAGAACAACAAAAAAAATGTTTTTAATAAAGAAATTTTTAATTTTCTTCGATCAGATTTAAATTTCCTGACTTTTCAGGATTCCTTGACCTACAGCTGTCCGGAAATTGTAAAAATCACTGAGGGGATTTTTTTTCTGAAACATACATAAAATTTACTTCCCTATTTAAAAAAAAATGTAATTTTTTTGATTAGGCTATCAATTAATTTTTGCGATGTTAAAAATTAAATAGTATCGATCGCTGATCCATTATTCTGATAGGAACTATATAAGATCTGCCGCAGCCTGGATTTTAACCCGTAAAGGGCACAATGGGTATAAAATACCCAGCGACTTTTTTGCGCTTTAACAAAACGTATCAAACTCAAGAAAATGGAACATATCGCCCCAGATTCACATATACCATAAAAACATATTTTTCTGTGTCATTTTCACATAATTTTTAGTTTTATCATTTTTATACTTAAGATCAATAAAATCATTTAATCACGCAAAGTATGGTGTTTCATTTTTCATTGAATTAATATTTTCTTGTTCATATTTCTATATTTAAATTTTTTTCTAAATGTTTTTCTAAATAAATTCTTTAAATTTAATTATTAATTATTTTTTGGCAATTTTGGAAATCTTTTTAGATCTTTCTAAATATACTCTCAAAAACCAAATCAACGAAAATATTTATTCGAAAAGTTCGACCTTCTTTGGAACGAATACTATTAGACTAGTTTTATTTTTGAAGGACCGTATCTCGAAAGTATTCAAGTAAAATTTTAAGTAAAAATATAAAAAACTTAAAAAGTTGTGAATTCTAGAGGGAAAGAAGTGATTATAAAATTTTTTTCAAAAAAGGATTTGTTTTAACTACTTTAAATTTCAAAAACTGTTATGAAATCTTTTTCTCCTTAAACTAGATAGATTAAACATCATTGATTGATTTCCTCGGAAAAAAACTATCTAATGCCGACGGCACTGCACACGTTTGAATACCCTTGGGTGTTAAACACCCAGTATGCTCTTTATGTAATTTTATGGAAGTGTGCCCTTTAAGGGTTAACTGAAAACTTATGTATTAAAGGCGCTGCCGGTTCGAATCCTGGCTGCGGCAATTTAAAAAAACTTTTTTTTATAAAAATAAAGGAATCACTAATTGGCTCTATATGATATTTAAAATAAAAAAGTCCCTGTCCTATTTCCCCACAACTCGAGCAACTTTCATTCGTAGGGTTCATCTATTAGGATCAGTGACTCCTAATCGCTTGGGGACAACTTAAGCTGCAGACTTGTATCTTTCGACTTACAGGATTGAATTTGTGAGACATATAGCCCCCTCGGTTACATTAGTCGGATTTAATTTAAATCTCACTCTCTACACACAGACCACATAGAATGTTTTACAGTGTCCCTCGGAAGAGCATAAAGCCAGTGTAAGTCGAGTAAGGGTGCCACGACCCAATCATATAAGTGTCCCTTTTTTCAAGCCGAATTTAATAGCACAAAAATTCTTTAAAGTTGAACGACCATTGTGATAAAAAATGATCTTCGAATTGTTCAAACCTTTTTTACTTTCTCGTCAGAGAAGGTATTAGATTTGTGTAAAATATTACATTCTCTACCCCCCACTTTTTTTTTATGAAATGCCAACGTTTGGAGACCCACTGAATCCGAAAAAAGTTGTTAAGGAATGTGTCTCTCTGTCCGTCTATCAGCATGTCTGTATGCCTGTTTTTTATGAATCCGAAAAACCGGTTTTTCGAATATGTCTGAATGTATGTATGTCTGTATATATGTCTGTCCGTATGCCCTTGATTATGTCTGTTTGTATGAATGTATATGTGGTTTTATGTATGCATGTATTTATGTCTGCATATATGTCTGTATCTATGTCTGTATGCGCGGATGTGTACCTGAACGTATGTATGTCTGTATATATGTCTGTCCGTATGCCCTTGAGTATGTCTGTATGTATGGGTGTATGTCTGTCTGTATTTATGTCTGAATATATGTCTGTATCGATGTCTGTATGTATGTATGTATTTATGCGTGTATGTTTGTATGGATGTATTATTGTATTGTGTATGTATGTTTTATGTATGTATGTATGTCTGTATGTATGTATGTTTGTGAGCACGATGACATTTTATATAAAAATTGAAAATTGAGCGCATTTCGAAAATTTTTGAGACCACTTTTTGAAGATTAAAAAAGTCTTTAACTGAAAAAACGAATTTTTAAACAACTAGTGAAATCTTCCACAAGAAGGATGGATTTTCTACCTGAAAAGACAAATTTTCAACAACAACAAAAATGAATTTTCACCCCAAAATAGGATAGTCAACTTTTTCAGTTGAAAAAGTCTTTGAAAAACATTTTCGACGAATAAATCAATTTTGAACCAAAAATAAAATTTTTTGAACTATAATGATAAATCATAAAACATGAAAATTAATTTTAAAAAATAAGTTTCGTTTTCAACCAATTTGTTTAATTTTTAACCAAAAAAATAAGAATTTTAAACCATAAATGTAATACATAGCTGATATCGTGACTCGTAACCAAAATGTATTTAATTCTAAAAGAAAAACAGTTAAATTCAACTAATAAAGACGAACTTTTAACCAATTATTTATTTTGTTGAATAACGGACGGTTTAATTAAATAGCGGACAAACATTGTGCACCCAAAAAATATATACAACTTAGTTTTTGTTTTATTTATAAAAAACATTATAAATAAAAAAATTTAATTTTTCGACAGATGGCACAATTTAAGGAAAAATAAATAGATCCTAGTTTTTCACCTTGAGAATAGAAAAAAATGGTGTATAGTTATCGTTTTTTAATATGATACGTAGTTTATATTTTAATCGTGAAATATAAAAAATAAATGTTTCGTTAGTTAGTCATTTTGGATAAAAATTCAAAAAGTGAGCGCATTTTCAAATTTTTTCAGTCCACTTTTTTTTCAAATTCAAAAAATATCTGTATGGAACTTGTAGTACTTGAAAATAGAAATATTTTCTCCTGATGACTTTTTTCGATAAAAAATTCCAGAGTTTTAGCACTTACAAAATTCCAAAAAAATAAACGAAAATGAAATTTATTAGCTTAATAACGCAACATACGAAAACATTCAGAAAGACAAAAACGTTACTTTTTTTAGGCCCTACAAGATTATCATAACAGCTTTTTGAATTTTTTCAAAAAATTGACAAATTAAATTTGGACGGCCCTTAAATGAATGGAAAGTGAAAAATTCCATTTTTGGGTCAAACTATGCAAGATCCGACAAAAGATTAATTTTTAAAAATTGTATACCCAAAAAAGATCTACAAATTTGTTATTAATAATTTTTGAATAAAATTCGTAGTTTTTGTTTTAATCGTGAAAGTGACATTGACATTAAAAAAATCGAATTTTTGGAAAAATAATGCAAGGTGCGAAAACACAAAAATGACAAAAAATTATGGATTCCAAAAAGATCTACACATTTCCAATAAACTTTTATTATAAGAATACCTTAAAAATGAAAAAAAATAATAATTTTTGAAAAAACGACACAAGCTACAATAATATTGTAACTAATACAATTTTTCGTCTTAATTATATCTACAAATTTTCTTCAAAACTCTACGCTAGGATGCGTGTTTTTGGTGTGAATCGTAAAAAATAGCATTGAAAATAAACAAATTAAATTTATTGAAAAAACAACACAAGTTGCATTAAAAAGTTTAATAACAAAATTGCCTTTTTTATATGATACGCAATTTTTTTCAATTTAAAAAAGAGATAATTATATAAGTATGTTTTAATACTAATACATACTGTAAATTATGATAATATAAATTCAATAAAATGATACATTTTTCATGGCGGCTGGGAATATAAATTAATGCAAAATTAAAAAAATGGTGTTGCAAATAATTTAGAAAAGTTCACAGTTTAGACAAAATTGAGTGCAAAGAACGAAATAAGTGATGAGAATGTGTTCGTCAAAGCTGAAGGAGCTTTAACAAAAGAGAATTCACAATAACATAAATTGTTTAAAGAAACTATTATTGTTTTTAACTATTTTCTTATAGAATGGAGTTAGAAAGACGCGGTTTTTTCAAAAAATTTCCACTTGTTGTCCAACTTTTCATTCGAGGGAAGTGATAGTTTAGCAATGTTAACGATAGTGACTGTTTAAATAATTTATTAATATTTTAAATAATATTCTCTTACAAAAAAACTAAAACATTGCAGTTTAAAAAAAGCACTTTTAATTAATTTTTCCATTAAGATAAGTTACGTAATTAATAAGAGTCAAGAAAATTAATTGTTTAAACAATTTATTATTATTGTTAATAATACTCTCTTTTCTCAATTATTGGAATGTTACGGGTTTTTCCTAAATTTGTAATTGTTTTTCTAGTTTTCATTAGGCGTGACTTAATAATTAATTAAATTAGCAAAAATAATTATGTAAACAAATTATTATTGTTAATTACTATTTTCATCTATATCAATGCCCGATAATTGCGCTTTTTCGTCAATTTTAACCTTGCTGTTCTTTTTTCACTTAGTGATGTCATAATTAATGAAAGTTAACAAAAAAGGTGTTTAAACAATTTAAGATTTTTTTTTAAATCTTTAACGTGCTATTGCCTTTTCATTTATGAAGAAATAATAAGTGAACTACAACAAAAATTATTTTTCAAATAGTATTGTCGTTTTAATTGCATTATTTTCGCTCTTTTTGCAATGCTTAAACAAATAATTTAAAGAAAAAAAGTTATCCTACTAAAGAGCCAAAAAAAAGAATAGAGTAATTAGGAGTTAAAGATTTTATAAAAAAAAACACAACTTTCTAGCACTTATCTATTAAAAGATAGTTTTGAACAATATTAAATTGTTTGAACAACTTTTTTGTTAACTTTCATTAATTATTATGTCAAAAAGTGAAAAAGGACAGAAAATCAAAAATTGCCGAAAAACCGCAACTATCAAACATTGCTATCGATAAAGATAGTCATACACAATAAGAATTTGTTTAAAAAATTATTTTTGCTAAATCTAATCAATTATTAAGTCATGCCTAATGAAAAAAAAGACAAACAGTTAACAATTTTAGAAAAAAACTGCAACATTCTACCAATGAAGAAAAGAAAATTTTATTAACAATGATAATAAATTGATTACACAATTATTTTTGTTAACTTGAATTTATTATTGATTGACTCCTATTAAAAATTAGACAAAAAGCCAGAAATTTTACGGAGACCTGTTTTGAATTATAATTTGAATTAATTTGACACCTCAAGTTCGTATCTGGCTTAGCAACCAATGAAATTTGCTAAAAATTAATCCAATAAAAAATATTAATTCCACAATTAATTCAAAAGAGGCCTACCGTTAAAAGATGTCCTTAGCTCATTTTCAAAAATATGGTTGAAATATATTTTAACCAGATTTACAAATCATCTGGACGAACTTTTTCAATTTGAAACAATTTGAAAATGTTCTGGATTAATTAATGAAAGTGGAGAACAAAATTTCACATTTGAAAGTAGTAAATAAATATATTTGGAACATAACCTCTTCTAATTAACTAATTCAATTAGTGATTTTCGTTTTAATATTCCAATCAATAGAATTCTACTAATTGTCAGTGACTCAATTATAGTTACAGAAATTAGTAAGCCTCTAGTATCCCGCCTGTATGATAAATCATGTAACCCTTCCTGTTTCTCATGCTGCCTAACCCTGTACTTTTACCACCCTTCATATTAAGCACCGCCTATTTATGAAACGGTTTAATTTTCTCAAATGATCTAAGAGTTCGCTTACCATGTATTTTCTAGGATGATTATCTATAAGTCGATAATTATAGCTTTTTGTCTGAAATATTTGAGTTAATTACCACTATGAATAAGGTAATCGCCCTGCTTGTTTTATGGGTTAATGTGAATGAGTTGATGATAAATGCCACCAAAATAGGAGCCATAATTTTAAGTAACGCTATTTTTCTTAGCAATATTGATTTTGAACTCTCTTTTATTATCCAATGCTAAATGACAGTTATACAGAATAGATATAAACTATCCAGGAGAGGCGAAGCCTTTTTTTAGAGAGGGACAGGTGCATAGACATAATATTGAAAGGTAAAATTTAGATATTATATAATAATATTTTTTTTTGTAAAAATTCAACATAACTAATAAAAACATGTATAAAATTCATATTGTCAAAGATTAAAAAAAAAAATTCAAAGATTGCACAAAGATTTCAATGAATACCCAAAGACTTCACAAAATTTGATAACATTTCGGATAAATTCAGAAGATTTGACAAAAATTGGAATAATTTTTCCAAGATATCATAAAAATTTCACAAAGGTTTCAAACATTTCGCAAAGATTTTTATATAATTCGCACAGACTTAAAAAAGATTTCCAAAAAATGTAAAGGATTTCCCAAAGTTTTCACAATGATTAAAAATATTTCACAAAGAATTCGGAGGATTTGAAAGATTGAACAAAGACCTAATTTATTTCACAAAGATTTCAGATAGATTTCAAATATTGAAAAAAGATTTCAAAATGATTTCAAAAGACTTAAAAGATTTCGGACATATTCAAAAAAATTCACAATGATTCCAGTCATTTCTCAAATATTTTACAAAGATTTTAATAATTTTACAAATATTACCAAACATTTCAAATATTTTGCAAAGATTTCGAGAGGATTAAAAATATTTCACAAAGATTTTCAGTAGATTTCAAAGATTGGACGAAGATTTAAATGATTTCCCAAAGATTTCACAATGATTTGAAATTTTTCGCAAAGAGATTTCAGATAGAATAAAAAGATTTCACAAACGCTTTTACTACACAAAAAATTCAGATAGATTAAAAATATTAAAAAAAGATTTATTTTATTTCACAACGATTTCAAATAGATTTAAAATATTGAAAAAACATTCCCAAATGATTCCACAAAGATTTGAAAGATTTCGGATTTATTTAAAAGGCTTCACAATGACTTTAATCACCTTTTAAATAATTTACAAAGATTTCCATAAATTCGCAAATATTAACGAATATTTCCAAAATATAAAAAAATTTTCTCAAATATTTTTAAGGAATTCCCAAATATTTCACAATGATTTAAAATATTTCACAAAGATTTCAGATAGATTAAAAATATTTCACAAAGATTTCACAGATTTCTTTAATATTTGGGAATGATTCAGGAGGTTTGACAAAGACTTGATAAAGATTGGAATAATTTTTCAAAGATTTAACAAAGATTTGACAAAGATTGGAATAATTTTTCATAGATTTCAAATATTTCGCAAAGATTTTCAAAGAATTTACAAAGAATTTACAAAGATTTCTAAAAAATTTAAATGATAGTTTAAAGGTTTCATAGTGATTTAAAATATTTCACAAAAATTTCGGATTGATTGAAAAGATTTCACGAAGACTTCTTTTATTTCACAACGAATTCAGAGAAATTTCAAATATTTTACAAAGCTTTCAATAATTTTACAAATATTTCCAAAATATTTCAAATATTTTGAAAATATTTGTAAGGAACTCAAATGTTTCCAAATTTCAAATGTTTTCCAACGATTTTAGGTAGATTGAAAAGATATCCCAAAGAATTCTTTCATTTCACAAAGATTTCAATGAATTCCTAATAATAACACAATTATTTCAAATATTTCGCGAAGATTTTTAATGAGTTCATAAAGATTTTAGAAAGATTTCAGTGATTTCCAAAGATTTCACAATGATTTTCAATATTTCACAAAGATTTCACGAAGGCTTATTTTACTTCACAAAAAATTCAGATCGATTTTGAAGATTGAAAAAAATTGTTTTATTTCACAAAGATCTTAGATAAATTTAAAAATATTGAAAAAAGATTCCCAAATGATTCTTAACGATTTGAAAGATTTCTAATATATTTAAAAGACTTCACAATGACTTTAATCACTTCTCAAATATACTACAAAGATTTCAATCATTTCACAAATATCACCCAATATTTCCAAAATATTTCAAATATTTACCAAATATTTGTAAGGAATTCCCAAATATTTCATAAAGATATTAATGATTTCCGTAAAATTTCTTAAACATTTAAATAATTTCACAAATATTACCAAACATTTCAAATATTTCAAGTAGATTATAAAGACTTCACAAAGGCTTGTATTTATTTCACAAAGATTTTCGGTAGATTTCAAAGATTTTAAGAGAATTCACAAAGATTTGACGTAGATTTAAATGATTTCCGAATATTTCACACTGCTTACAAATATTTTACAAGGATTTCACACATTTCTCCAACATTTCGAATTGATTCAGAATAATTTGGAATGGATTGGAATAATTTTTCAAAGATTTAACAAATCTTTGATGAAGATTGAAATAATTTTTCAAAGATTTCATAAAGATTTCACAAAGATTTCAAATATTTCGCAAAGATTTTTAAAAAATTCACAAACAATTTACAAAGATTTCTTAAAAATTTTAATTATTTCACAAAAATTTCACAATGATTTAAAATATTTCGGATAGATTTGAAAGATTTCACAAAGACTTCTATCATTTCACAAAGATTGCGGTAGATTTCAAAGTTTGAACAAAGATTTTATTGATTTCACAATTATTTCAAACATTTCGCAAAATTTTTTTAAGAGCTCGCAAAAATTTTACAAAGATGTCAATGATTTCCAGATATTTCACAATAAAATATTTCACAATGATTTCACAGATTTCTTTAACATTTCGGATTGATTCAGGAGGTTTGACAAAGATTGGAATCATTTTTCAAAGATTTCATAAAGATTTCACGAAAATTTCAAATATTTCGCAAAGATTTTTAGAAAATTCACAAAGAATTTACAAAGATTAGTCAAAAATTTAAATGATTTCGCAAAGATTTCACAGTGATTTAAAATATTTCACAAAGATTGTTGGTACATTTCAAAAACTAAAGAAAGATTTCAATGATTTCACAATTATTTCAAATATTTCGCAAAGATTTTTAGAGAATTCACAAAGATTTTATAAAGATTTCAATGATTTCCGAATATTTCTCAATGATTTTAAATATTTAAAATATTTCATAAAGATTTCATAAAGATTTCAAAATTTTTTAAAATATTTCCTAAAGATTTTTTAGAAAATTCACAAAGAATTTACAAAGATTTCTCAAAGATTTAAATGATTCCCAAAGATTTTACAGTGATTTATAATATTTTGCAAAGATTGCAGATAGATTTCAAAGATTTCACAAAGAATTCAATTATTTCACAAAGATTTCAAATATAGAAAAAAGATTCCAAAATGATTTCACAAAGATCTGGAAGATTTCAGATATATTCAAAAGACTTCACAATGACTTTAAACATTTCTAAAATATTTTACAAATATTTAAATAATTTCACAAATATCACCGAAAATTTTCAAAATATTTCGCATATATTTGTGAGGAATTCCTCAATATTTCACAAAGATTTTAATGATTTCTCAAAAATTTAATTAAGATTTTAATCATTTTGCAAATATTAGCAAAATTTTCAAATATTTTAAAAAGATTTCCAAAGATTTGTAAAAATTTTAATGATTTGCCAAATATTTCATGAGCCTTTTACAAATATTTCGGATAGATTAAAAAATTTAACAAATACTTTTATTATTTTAGAAAGACTTCTATAATTTCTTAAAGAAAAACATTTCAATGATTTTCCAAAGATTTCAATCATTTTTTTTTTTAATTTCGCAAAGAGTTGAAGAACTTCACAAATGCTTTATCATGTATTTCTAAAATATTTCACAAAAATGACAATGATTTTCTATGAATTTCACAAAGATTTTAAATATTTCGCAAAGATTTCAACAATTTCAAAAATATTTAATTGATTTCCCAAAGATTTCAAAGATTTAGAATATTTTGCAAAGATTCCAAATATTTCTAAATATTTCAGAAAGATTTCACAACCATTTTATTATTTTTTTAAAGATTTAACCAATTTCACAGATATGATTAAATATTTTTTAAATATCTTTAATATTTTACAAACATTTAAATGATTTTCTAAGTTTTTAAAAAAGGTTTGAAACACTTCGCAATGATTTTGAATAGTTTAAGAAGATTTCCCAAAGACTTCATTGATTTCCCAACAGATTTACAAAATATGCTAAACATTTTAAAAAAAATTTAAATATTTTATAAAGATCTCAATGATTTTCAAAAACTTTCGAAGACTTCCCAAATATCTCAAATATTTCGTAAAGATTCCGGACAGATTTAAAAGATATCACATAGATTTCAATGATTTCCAAAAGATTTACATCATTTGAAAAATATTTTTAATATTTTATAAGGATTTCAATGATTTCCCAAAAATTTCAAAGATTTCAAATATTTCATAAAGATTTTGGATAGATTTAGAAGATTTCATTGAATTCAATGATTACTCAAAGATTTCAACAATTTTACTGATATTTCCAAATATTCCACATTTTCGTGAAAAATTTTAATAATTTTTTAAAGATTTCAAAGATTTTACAAAGATTTCAAATACTTGGAGAAATTTCGTATAGATTAAGAAGAATTTACATAAAACTGATTGCTGCTCTATCTTTTCATTATTAGATTATTGTTGTTCAGTATTTCTCTAGTATCTCGTATGTGTTATAAATTATGTCCTATTTCTCATGCTGCCTAACCCTGTACTTTTACCACTCTTCATATTGAACACCGCCTATTTATGAAACAAGTTAATTTTCCTAAAGGGTCTTAAATTTTGTTTACAATGTATTTTATATGATAATTATCTACAAGTCTATAATTATTGCTTTCCCTCTGGAATATTCGAGGCAATTACGACTATAAATGAGGTAATCGCCCTGCTTGTTTTACGGGCTAATGAGAATAAATTGATGATAAATGCCACAAAAACAAGAGCCATAATCCTAAGTAACGCTATTTTTCTTAACAATATTGATTTTTAACTCTCTCCCATCACCAATGCTAAATGACAGTTATTTAGAATAGTAATATACTACCCAGAAGCGGCGCATAGTGGGGGGAAAGGCACCTTTTTTGGACAAAAAATCGACCGACAGTGCAATTCTTAACGGATTTTAATGGTTTTTTTTTAAATTGTCGCAAGGCTTCCAGGTATAACAAGTAATTGCAAATATTTAATTTCGGTTCAACATTAAATTGTTATTTAACCACAAAGTTACAACTTTTTGTTGCTAAACTTTTCCGTGATATCATTTCTTCTAAGACTTTCAAATTCATCAAAAAGGGTCATAAATCATTGTAACAATTAACTCAAAATAATTTTCAGTGGGTTAGAGTTACAAAAAAAATGGTGATTAATGTTATAAACAAATTAATTAACAAAAAGTATTTTTTTCGTGATTCGCAATGATTAGCTAACTTTAATACATAGCTTTTGTATAAAATAAAATATTTCAATGATTTTCTAAGATTTCGCAAACATTACAAATATTTTGCAATGGTTTTGGATAGTTTAAGAAAATTTCCCAAAGGCTTCAATGATTTCCCAAAAATTTTAACAATTTCCAAGAAAATTTCAAAAATATTTTTAATATTTTATAAGGAATTTGAATGTTGTCCCAAAAATTTCAAAGATTTAAAATATTTCATAAAGATTTCGGATAGATTTAGGGATTTGCATTTGGCACAAACAAATTTTTAAATACAAATAGAATAGTTAAATTTTAGTTCTAAAACCCATTTTCAACCAAGATGATGAATATTCAACTGAAGAATATTGGACTAAAAAGATAAATTCTCTACAAAGAAGATTAATTTCTACCAAAAAAGACAAATATTCTACGAAATATATGTATTTTTAAATAAAAAAGATACATCAGACAGAAAATGATTGCATTTCAACGAGAAATTAAATAATCAAATTTTAAATTAGAAAATTAATTTTCATCAAAGAAAAAAATATTTTCAGTTACATACATTTATTTTAAGTTAAAAATTTAATTCTCAATTTAAAAAATTTATTTTCAAACGAGATGAATTTTGCACGAAAATAATCGAATGGTTAAATTTTAAACCAAAAAGATTAATGGTTATCTAAAATTAGGAATTTTCAACTTGAATAATTGAGTTTTAAACCACAAAGATTAATTTACAACCAACAAGATTCATTTCTACCAAAAGGATGAATTTTCATCTGAAAAATAGAATTTTTTAACCAAAAAGTGAATATTAAAATTATTAGTAAAAAAATTTCATTTAAAAAAGGACATGAGTTATTGATTAAAATGGTAAAATATTTAACTAAAAAGTTACCTTTTCAGTTTGAAAAAAAATCAATTTTTAACCAAACGAAAAATCAAATTTTCCACAAAATCGTTTAAGTTTCAACTAAACTAGAACAGGCAAAGTCTCACTAAAAAAATTGACTTTCAATAAAAGGAAAAAGGTAGTACTTAAAGTTTCGACCAAAAAATATTGTAATTTTTAATAAAAAAGTTGAATTCAATGAAAAAAAGGTAATTTCAAAATGAGTTGAATTATTAAGTAAATAAGATTTTTTATTTAAGAATTTAAAAGATTTAAAAGATTTCACAAAAATTTCAATTATTTTTCGAAGATTTTATTCATTTCATAAGTATTTTCAAATATTTTAAATTAAAGTGATCAATATTTAACCAAAGCAATTAATTTTTAAATAGAGTATAACTTTCAATCAAGAAATTAAATTTTCATTCGAAAAAAAAAATAATAATAATTCTATACCACAAAAGAGTTTTTATTCAAGACAGAGGAAAAATTGCAAACTCAGAATATTAATTTTTTAACACAAATAACGAAGTTTTAATTCTTGTTTTTGTTTTAACGGAAATTTGCAAAAATTAATAACAAAAAAAGAATTTTAAAGAAAATAGTTCAGTATATTAACATAAAGCAATAAATACTTTGACCAATAAAAAATCATTAGTATATAATATTATATTGCAATTTTAAGAACAAATTAAGAACACTTTTTAAAAATTTCTTGGCATTAAAAAAAATTCCCGACATATCTAGATTGATTCACAAAATTAAATATCTTTTTCGAAAAGATTTTAATCGGATTAACCGTGCTCGTGATTGGATGAAGTTTGTATTTAATTTTAATAGCATCCATAGCAGTATTAATGCGTGTAATATTGATGTGACACCCATTGCAATGGCTAAGTAAACGTTTCATCAAGCTGATGTTTCAAAATAAAATGGCTGTCTGAACCATACTTGCTTGGTTAGCCAAGGTGTGGTGGTCTCAACCATAGATAATGATAGTTTGTTCATTTTCAAGGCTGTGCATTATTATTATCCTTATTTATATACCTTTGGATGCCACAAATATACTCCCTTTCTGGACACAACCATCACTCTATACTTCATGCAACTATTGACATGGTTCTGATATGCACAGCTAACGTGTTGCCTCATCCACTTCTATGGTTGGCTCAACCATACATTTTTCTTGACACACTATCCTAGTCATCAAATTACTATGGAGGTTTCAACCAAAGATATAGCTGGGACATACCATTAAATTGACTATGGTTCAGGCATCCATATATACAGTTGGCTCAAACATACTCGGTCTACTTCACATTCACATAAAATTGATATTTGCTCTTAAAATAAAATAAAGTATTTGAAATAACTTGACTCGCTAGGATTCAAGATTAGGCGCAAATACTTTATGGCAACAGATCAATATGGAATTCTAACAACAGAAAATCCTTTCTACCTTAGAGAGATGTTTATCTATGCAGATGATGTTAGGTTTCAAACTACAAGGCGGAACGGAAATTTACTTTACATTAATCTTTTCGTAACTTCTTTGTACAATAATTCCTTTTCTATACATTTAGCTTTATTCTGGAATTCTCTTTCTAATAGTATTCGTAATACGAAGAATTTGAAAAGATTTAGAACTAAGCTTTTTGGAACCTCTTAACTGAGCAATCTTTACTCTAAGATAATTTCATTCGGAATGCTTTGACTATATGAATTTCAATAAGTTTTATTTATTTTATCTAAAATATTGTGCGCGCTATGCGCGCAATAATTACTGTTTGTTATTAAAGATAAACTCTGTTTATTTTGCAACATTTTGTTATATAGATTTTACAGAAAATCTTAAACAATTTGTGAACGGTGTGTAAATGATTTAAATAATGGGCCATATTCAAATTACCTAACGGATTATAGACCCTCTTTAGGACCCCTTTACCCCTCAAGCAAAGTGGTGAAAAAATGACTTTTTTTGTTCACAATACGATTCCGGCTGAACCTGTGGACCTAGATGAATTTTTTTTCAAAGCTGATAAAATTTCAAAGAAAGTTTTTGAGCCTGATTTTTTATATAGTTAAAAATTTTCTTTATAAATAAATAAATTTAATTAAAAAATGACAATTTCTCGTATTTGACGTTCCCGGTACTCGTCAATAATAGAAAAATTGTTGAAATGTCCCACGTTTCATAGAATAACATCATATAAAGATATTCCATCCTAATACAATAAACAAAACAAAATTTTATAAATAAATTATTTGTTGAAAATATGTTTTCTATTATTTTCAATAATTTAACTTTTTTGAGTTATAATGCAGGAAATTTGAGTGGAAAGAATATTTTAATGCAAAAAATTGTTCTTAGGGCTATTCTTGTTAATATTATAAACAAATTTAATAAACAAATACATTTCTCATGCATTTTTTGTCAGGAAAACTCGTTTTTATTGATGAGAATTTTTTGAAATTAGAAACCTCATGATAATTTTAGAAAATTCATAATTTGTTGATAAATTTCATGATTGTATCAAACAAATTTAATAAACAAATGCATTATTCGAGCACTTATTGACGGAAACACGTTTTTTTTAATGCCAGTCCTTTCAATTGGGAACTTAATGATAATTTTAGCAACATCCATCACTATTTTATAATTTTTTTAAAACAAATTTAATAAACAAAAAAAATGAATTTTTCCGTCAAGAAATGCCGAAATAATGCATTTGTTTATTGAAATTGTTAAACAAATCTTAAAATTTATCAACAAACTATGAATTTTAATGAAATTATCATGAGGTTCCTAGTTTGAAAAAATTTACATCGAAAAAAAAACAATTTTTCTGGCAAAAAATGCCTAAATAATGCATTTTTTCATTAAATTTGTTGAACAAAAACTTTAAATTAATTAACTAATTATGAAAGTTACTGAAATTATCGTAGTTCCCAATTTAAAGGACTGATATTGGAAAAAAGAGTTTTTTTCGACAAATGCCCAAATAATGCATTTGTTTATTAATTTGTTACGAAAAATCATAAAATTTATTAAAATAATATAATTTTTCTGAAATTATCATGAGATTCCTTATTTTTAAAAATTGCATACAAAGGAACAAATTTTTCTGACGATAAATTCCTAAAAAATCTCTTTTTTCAATTAAATTTTTTTTACGAAAACATAAAGTTTATCAGCTAATTATCATTGTTACTAAAATTACCATAAAGTTTCCAATTAAAAGGACTGACATTAAAAAAAAGAGTTTTTCCGTCAACAAATGCCCAAATAATGCATTTGTTTATTAAATTTGTTAAAGAAATCATCAAATTTATCAACATATTATGAATTTTTCTAAAATAATCATGAGGTTCCTAATTTTTAAAAACTTACATTGAAAGAAGAAACAAATTTTTCTGACGTTCAATGCCTGAATAATGAATTTTTTAATTAAATTTGTTTAACAAAAACATAAAATTATTCAACTAATTATAAATCTTACTAAAATTATTGTAAACTTTCCAGTTAAAAGTACTGAAATTGAAAAAAATGATTTTTTATGATCGACAAATGCCCAAATAATGCTTTTGTTTATTATTTGTTTTAAAAAATCATGAAACTTAAAAAAATCTTATGATATTTTATGAAATTATCATGAGGTTCCTAATTTATAAAATTGACATAGAAAAAAATGAATTCGTCTGACAAAAAATGCCTCAATAATGAATTTTTAAATTAAATTTTTTTAACAAAAGCAATAAATTAATCAACTAATTATAATTGTTACTAAAAATTATCGTTAAGTTCCCAATTAAAAGGCCTGCCATTGAAAAAAAGAGTTTTTCCGTCGACAAATGCCCCAATAATGCATTTGTTTATTAAAGTTGTTAAAAAATCATAAAATTTATAAACAAATTATGAATTTTTTTGAAATCATCATGAGGTTCCTAATTTTAAAAAAATCGACAAAGAAAAAAACGAATTTTTCAGACGACAAATGCCTGAATAATGAATTTGTTTATTAAATTCGTTTTTAATATGAACAGGATTAATCATGACAGGAGTTTTCTAAAATTTAAATATTGTTTTCATTCAAATTTTTTGCAATATGATTATTAAAAAGTTCAATTATTGAAAATGAGAGAAAACACATTTTCAACAAATAATTTGTTTATAACATTTTTTTTGTTTATTAAATCGTGATGGACTATCTTTGTATAATGGTAATCTAAGAAAGTCTTACTGTACGTACATTTCAGTTATATTTAAAAAAGTTTAATTTATTCATCTATTTTAAACACAGAAATTTTGTTGCTTCTATAAAATATGGCTTTTCAACTAAGTACTTGAATTTTCAACAAAATAATTAAATTATTAAAAGGAGAATCGAATTTTCATCATAAGAAGATAAACTTCCAACAGCCAAGTGTCATAATTTTTATTTAAAAAAGAAAACAGAATTTTAAAACAGAAAATACAAAAAATTTTCAACAAATAAAGATTTTTCCCTCAAAAGACGAATTAAAGATGAATTATAATATCAAAAAGATAATTTTTCAAATAAAAATAATTAAGTTATTTGTAAAGAAAGATTTCTGTTGACTTTTCACGATCAAAATATCAATTTTTAAACAAGAAATAAGTTTCTACGGAGAAAATTAAATTTTTCATCTAAAAAGACCAATTTTTAACGAAAACGGATGACAATTTCATTTTCAAAATTCCCTGATTTTCCCTTTACTAAATTAAAACTTTCCTTGATTATTAATATCCAAATATCATTATTTTAATCTTGAAATACTTTTAACGTAGAATCTTTTATAAACATAATAAGAAACTTTTTCAGATCCATGATTAAAATTAAATAATTTATTTAAAAAAAACTATATTTTTGCTACTATAAAAGATGGATTTTTAACAGAGTACTTGAACTTTTAACAAAATAATTAAATTTTCAAACAAATTTGTAAATAAATGTATAAAAAAATTGAACTTTAAAACAAAAAATATTATTTTTCAGCAACAAATTAATTTCCCACGAAAGTTACTTTTACTTTTAAACAAAAGTAAAGTGTTTTCCACAATACAGATAAATTTTGAAACAAAGAGACAAGCCGTAAATAAAAAAAATTGTTTAACAATTAGTTTAACTTTTACCCAAGTAGTAGAGTTGTCAATTTAAAAAAGGATTTATTTTCAACACACAAAAGTTCAACTTTCAACCAGAGTTGGATTTTTAACTAGAAATATAAAGCTTTAAAAAAAGGTTTCTTAACAATGTGAATAAATCAAATATTTCAAACCAAATAATTGAATGATCATGCAAAGATGAAACATTTTTAACTAAAAAATTGCATTTTAATTTGAAAAAATCAAATTTTTTTATAAAACAGACGAATTTTTATATTAAGAAGATAAATTTAAAAAATATTTTAGTTGACTTTTCACGATCATAGTATGAACTTTTAAATAAGAAATAAGTTTCTGCAAAAAACATGAATTTTTAATGCATGAACATAAATGTTGTCAACCTAAAGGATGAATTTTCAACAAAATATTAGAATTCTCTACCATATAGTTGCTTTTTGATTTAAAAAAAATTTTAAGTAACCTTGAAACAAATGAATTTTTATTTTAAAATATTTTGGTTTCTTAATAGAATCCAAAAAAGATTCTAAGGGACACTTCAAGATCCTAATAAGAAATTTTCACAAAAAAAAGTTTCTAAGAAAAAAATTTAATTTTTAATAAAAGAAAGACGAATTTTTAACGAAAAAGGATGACTTTTTAATAAAATTATTGGATATTTAACCAAATAGTTGCATTTTAATTTTTAAAATATATAATTTCTGCTAAAGCAGGTGAATTTTAAAATCAGAAAGAGAATTTCAGTAAATTCAATATATGAATGAAACAAATTTTTTAGTAAACTCAAAATTTTTTAAAATTAGGCAATAATTTTTCTTATTAACAAAATATGACTCCCCGCATGTGAATTCGTATTTTTATAATAACTGAAAAATAAAAATTTGACTATATTTTCATTTTGATCCTGCAATGTGAAAAATTTCATTTCAAAAATTGACACCTTGTGAGATTTTCCATATTTTTAAAGATGAATTCCCCTTTAAAAGAAAACCGTTAAAATCTGGAATTTTCAGGGTACTTAAATCAGTTCCTGCGTAAATTATCCTGTCAACTTTACGTTCGTCCCAGGATTCTTCCCCTGACATAAAAAATTGATTAAATTTTCAAGATTTTAATAATTTTTCAACAGCGACTGAGTAAGCCTTTTTATTTAAAATTCAACTACTTGGTTGAAACTGATGCAAACTCCTGTTAAAAAAAAAAACAAGAATGCAACGTCCAAATTTGGACCACAAATAACAATAAAAAAAACAACAAGAAACTATTGCAATCTGAAAAAAAATTGTTTAAAAATAATTTTCGGACAAAAATAAAAAATAGAAATAAAAATGAGAATTTGATCGATGGATTTTTTTAACAGGACTTTGCATCAATTTGAATATTGGACGTTAAATAGGATTTTCAATTTAAATTTTAATCTATTTCAAATTTTGGTTGAAATTGGAACTACTTGGTTTAAAAATAATTTTTTATTTGATAATTTATCATTTATTAGGAAAACATTTTCTTAATTTAACTATTTTTGGCATATTTTATCGTCATAAATTAATTTTTTTATAATAAAGATTTAAATATAATTTGGTCGAAAATTCTTTTTTTTTTAAATAATCTTTTTTGTTACGAAATTAATCTGTTTAGTTGAAAATTATTCCTTTTTTGGTTGAAAAATATTCAAAATTAATTTTTCATTTTGGCTTCGGATTAATCATTTTAGTTTAAAATTCTTGTTTTCAGTTGAAAATTCAATTATTTTGTTAAAAACTCATCTTTTTTGCAGGTTAACACTTTAATTATTTAGGTAGAAAATGCATAGCTTTGTGTTATAAATTCAATTTTTTGTTTAAAAATTCATCTCTTCATCTAGCAAACTTAATATTTTGGATAGGATTTTTTTTTTGAATGAAAAACCTTTTTTGGTTGGAAACTCAAAAAAAACGAACATCATAAGACATGCAACGCAAATTATAAAAAAAGTTATGAGAAAAAAACTTTTTTTTTTAAACCCTACAAGACTATCGTAACAATTTTTTTATTTTTATTTATAAATCATAAATTTAAATTTTGATCTTAAAAAAGAATTAAGAATCAAAAACTCAATTTTTGCGTCAAACTATGCAAAACAATAAAAAAAATGTAGACAAAAGTTGTTTACCCAAAAAAGTGCTGCACATTTTTTACTAAATATATTTTTATAAAGCGCGTATTTTTGGTTTTATTCGTAAACAATATAATTAAAAGTAACAAATTTTAATTTTTGAAGAAACGACACAATCTATGAAAAAATAAGAAGGCAAGAGCTGCTTATCCAAAAAAAGGGCTACAAATTTGTAATGAATAGTTTTTTAATATAATAATTTTTAGATAAAACGAATAGATTTTCTTTTATTTGTGAAAAAATAAGTTTAAAAAATTGTTAAAGCCGAAGGAGCTTTAACAAAAGAGAATTCGCAATCATCAAATTATAGTTGCCGATGCTTTGACATTTAATTTTAAAAAGTCTGTGAGGAAATGTGGGAGAAATACAGAGATTGAGCGCTTAGCGCGAGGTAAACATATTATCGAGCGCGAAGCGCAAGATAAATATATTATCGATCCCTAAGCGCGCTGATTTAACTATTTTTCTTAAATTCCCTTAGACAGAAAAACGCCATTTCGATGTTGTTTTCAATTGCAACAAAAATGATACACAGGAGAATGAGAATAAACTTTCACTGAACCCTCGGTTTAAGGCGGAAGTCAGGGATTGCCTGCACATAGCCTTGGCCCTAAATTGGGGGAATCCAAGCGTAAACTATCAGGGCCGTGTGAACTACTTTTGTTGTATTTTACTCCTTAGTAAAAAATATTTGTTTTAAATCGTCCATTTTGTTATCACATGCACATAATAATTTATACTTGAAGAAAACCTACAAGTTCAGCGACCCTACTGCTATCACTTGACCCGTCGGCAAAGAATTCTTGGAAGACTTAAATCCTGTACCTATCTGAACATACCTGGAAAGGAACCCCGGAGGATCTTGGAAAAGTTTCTGGCCACGATCCTGCAATAAAATCTGCAATGAGAAAGGAACCTTTCAGTGATCTGTATAGGTTCCAGTACAGGTTCTTTGTGACAAAACTTCAGGCGCGGGTACTTGTACAGAAACTTGTATAAGATCCTTTACTGAAAGCCATCCAAGCAACCTTTGGAAGAATCCTTTACAAAAACACGAACCTAGTTTCGAGAGAGCTTATCCACTAGGGGACCCTCGCGGATTTGTTCCTCTGCAGGTTCACGTTCAGGATCCTAAAAAAGTACCTGTACATGAACTCGCATCTGAAATAACTCTTTGAAGGAACCTATACATGATAATACAAAGCTTAGCTTGCATACAGGTTCCCCTGTAGGATCATGTACAGGATCTTTCGCCAAATTCCTGTACAGGTATCTTTTCAAATTTTTAAATTAATTTTAATATTCCATTTTAAAAACTTTTAATAATAATTAAATTTGGACTGTCAGATTTATTAATTTTCCAATTTTATTTCAAAAACTTTTGATAATAATTAAATGAGGACAGTCCGATTAATTAATGTTTCTATTTTAAAAATTTGTAATAGTAAATAAATTTCAAATACCCTAGTTTTTTATTAATTCATTTTCAAATTCTATTCTCAAAAAGTTGTAATAATAAATAAGTTATAACTACCCTAATTTAACTATTAATATTATGATATTATAATTATGATAGGTTTTTTTTATATTATAATTAATTATTAAATTATGTACAGGTCCCTTCAGCAAAATTCTGTACAGGAACCTTCACAAAAATCGTGTACAGATACCGTCACCAAAATCTGGTACAGGTACCTTCACCAAAATTTTTTTTTTATTAGTTCATTTTCAAATTCTATTCTCAAAAACTTGTAATAATAAATAAGTTATAACTACCCTAATTTAACTATTCAAATTATGATATTATAATTATGATAGGTTTT
>NC_046663.1:13492623-13563504 GCF_010883055.1 Belonocnema kinseyi | reverse complement strand
AAAACTTGTAATAATAAATAAGTTATAACTACCATAATTTAACTATAAAAATTATGATAGATTTTTTTTATATTATAATTAATTATTAAATTATGTACAGGTACCTTCACCAAAATTTTTTTTTTTTTCATTAATTCATTTTCAAATTCTATTCTCAAAAAATTGTAATAATAAATAAGTTATAACTACCCTAATTTAACTATTAATATTATGATATTATAATTATGATAGGTTTTTTTATATTATAATTAATTATTAAATAATGTACAGGTCCCTTCTGCAAAATTCTGTACAGGAACCTTCACAAAAATCGTGTACAGATACCGTCACCAAAATCTTGTACAGGTACCTTCACCAAAATATTGTACAGGTACCTTCACCAAAATTCTGTACAGGAACCTTCACGAAAATCGTGTACGGGTACCGTCACCAAAACCTTGTACAGGTACATCCACCAAAATTCTGTACAGGTATCTTTAGCAAAATTCTTTACAGGTACCCTTAAGATTACGAGTACAGTTTCGTGTGCAGTTTCTTCTACAGAAATATATCCAAGAGCCTCAATAGTTCCTCTGTATAAAGTTTCAGTTAGATATAGCAGACTTGTTCCATGGTTTTAATAAATTCTAACCTAAAAAATTTTTTTTTCAAATTAACTCATATCACTGAAGGCGAAGCGTTTCGCACGCTACCCGACTTGTGCGTGTCGCCTCTCTTCAGTAGAATAGGATGGCGGGCAGTTGGGCACTTTATATTGAAGGCGAGAGACTTCTCGAGGTTCTCCTTATTCCGCTAATAAAAGGCCATTTCGCAGCCCGAAAGACAGCTTAATTAAGGGCAAAAAAATTAAATAAAAAAATGCGAAAGGACCAGGGAACGGGTACTCGAATTAACGACACGCTCTCGATGTCCCATCAATGTAAGCTATACGAGGCGAATCCGATCCCACCGTGGAAGCCCCCCAAGTTCGCGGGTCAACGTCACTCAAGAGGTCGCTGTCTTATAGTGAGTGAAACAGAAGATTCGTTAAACCCTCAAAGAGATTCCACGCAAACTTCACGGGAAATACGGAATCAAGTTTTATTTTTATTTTTCCTTTCATTTTTATTTTCAAGTCTTAATGAACAATAACTTGCCTCGGACGAGACGCTCGTTGCCAAAGAAAAGCGAAGGAGTCAAAGAAAATGATGTAAGAAGTTGCAAAGGAATTAATGGTGAATTTCAATTATGAGTACGAGAGACGAATGAAAAGTAAAATTGGAAAAAATTTTAAAAAGAAAAATTGATGCAAGATAGAAGAGATGAAAAGCTAGTTGACTCTTGTATTTTATTTACAAGATTCGGTATTATTAAAAAAAATTATTTATAGCAGAACCTGACACAAAAATGAAAAATTGAAGTAGGTGAAAAATAAAAAGGCGCTTTATTTCAGAAATAATTGTTTCTTATGCAATTTTTAAATTAAAATGTAAAATTAATATTAATACAAAATGTTTCTAATGATGATCAGCAAGGAAAATGTCTTTCATAATTGGTAAAAATTAACTTAATTTTATTTAATTATTGCATTTTTGTTCAGAAATATCAATTTTCGAGTTAAAAATACTAGCATCAAATAAATTTCTTTAAAATCGTTATTTTGCTTTTTATTTAATATTTAAAAATAAAATATTTTTTTATCAGGAAAAAGTAATTCTTTAGTCTTAACTTCTTGAATAAAAATTAAACTATTTAACTTTAACTTAAGCTTTTAGTAAAAAAAAATCTGGTTTTTGACTCGAAAAATGAACAATTTGGTAGACAATTTAACTATTTTGTTGAAAAAAAATTTTTTTTATAATTGATTTTATTATCTGAAAAGTTACCCATGCAATTTTCGGTTGAAAATTGATCCCTTATAAGTTCGAAATTCAACTATTCCGTAGAAAATTATTATATATTTTCAAAATGCATCTATTTGGTTACAAATTTAATCTGATTGTTTTGTGAAAATTCGTCTTTTTTATTTCAATTCAAGTAACTGAAAAACAAATTTCCTTTGATAAAAATTAACCTCTCATACTGAAAATTTAACGATTGCATTTTTCAAAATAAATTTTTTTCGCTTGAAAATTCCACTGGTCCATTTAAAATTTCTTTTTATTGATTGAAAATTTATTTTCTTAGTAAGAAATTTATTTTTGGTTTAAAAGTAATTTTTTAAATTAAAATATTCGACTTAACTTGAAACCTAATTATTTTGTTAAAAAATGACATTAAATTTGGAGTTAAAATATAATACTCTTGTAGAAAATATAGAAAATTAAATTATTGCATTTTTGTTAAGAAATAATAATTCTGGAGTTAAAAATATTATCATCAACTAAATTGCGATAAAATACTAAGTTTGCTTTTCATTTAATATTTTTAAATAAAATATTTTTTGTCAGGAAAAAGTAATTCTTTAGTTCAAAAATTTTCTTAATTAAAAAATCAATTATTTATTTTTAAATTAAATGTCTAGTAAAAAATTTTGGTTGTCGGCTCGAAAAATTCACAATTTGGTAGACAATTTAACTATTTTGTTGAAAATAATTTTTTTTATAATTGATTTTATTATCTGAAAAATTACCTATCCAATTTTGGTTGAAAATTAATCCCTTATAAGTTCAAAATTCAACTGTTTTATTTAAAATTCCTTTTCTTTGATTGAAAATTTACTTTCTCAGTAAAATATTTTTTTTTTCGATTAAAACCTAATTTTAAAAAAATAAGATATTCGACTTTTTAACTTGAATCCTAATTATTTTATTTAAAAATTTTCTTTTTTGGTAGAAAATGAATCTTCTCTTTTATAAATTCAACTTCTTTGTCGAAAATTCAACTATTTTGCAAAATCTTTAAATTTTTGTGAAAAGTTCATCATTTTGTGTTTGAATTCCAACATTTTATGTACATTTTTTCTTTATCATCTGAAAAATCTTGTTTTTGTTAAAGGCAAACTTTCGTGTTGCAATTGAATATTTTATAGTATAAAATTAATTTTTTGTAGAAAATTTGTCTCTTTGACTGTAAAATTTAACAAATTGATTCGTAGCAAATTTAACTTTTCTGAAGAAAATTGATTTTTGTAATAAAACGTTTTTTTTCTTCAATTTTTGAGTAGAAAATTAAGTTATTTTTTGGTTGAGAATTCAACTATTTGGTGAAAAATTAATTTTCGCGGCTTAAAAATCTGTTTTGAAAGAGAAGAAACTTTTGTTTGAAATGAAAATTGTTGGGTATAAATTCCACTGTTTTGTAGAATTTTTTTTTTTTTTTGCTTAAAAATTAAAAAACCGCGGGTAGAAAATTCAACTTTCTTTGCAGAACACAATTATTTTTAGTGTAAGGTAATTTTGAAATTTTTTGTGCAAAATTTCTCGTGTTTAAAAATTCGAAAACTTGGTTACAAAATCGTGTATTTTTCTGAGAATTCGTCTATTTGCGTATATAATTTATTTCCTTTGTTGAATATTCATCTATTTATTTTAATATTGGTCTATTTTGTTAATAATTCGATTCATTTAATTGAACTTAACTACCTGAAAGTTTATTTTTTTTTGTGGGTAGAAAATTAGATTTTAAAACTAAAAATTTAACGATTCTATTTTTTATTAAAAATTAATAATGTTCAGTTAAAAATTCAACTTTTCTTTGAGAATTCGTCTTTATTGATTGAAAATTAACTTTCTTAGCTAATTGAAATTTTTTTTTTAATTTAAACGTTAACTATGGTATAATTTATTCTACTTTCTTAACTTTAAAACATTACTATTTTGTTGAAATAGGGTTTAATGGGTAGAAAATTAGCCTTTTTTTTGTCGAAAATGAATCTATTTTGTTAAGATTTCAACTATTTTTTAAATTTCCTTTTTCAGTTGAATTCAACTAGGACAACTAAGCGAACAAAAATTTTATTAAAAATTATAATTTTTAAACTAGAAATTAAACGATTCAATATTTTTTGAAAATTGATCCTTTCTAGTAGAAGGTTCAAGTATTTTGTGCAAAATTTATCTTCCTTGATTCAAAATTAACTTTCTCACTAAAAGTTCTTTTTTTCCCATTAAAAAGTATTTTTGAACTAAAAATTCAACTGTTCTATTTTTGGTTGAAAACTTATCATTTTCAGTTGATTTGTTCAAAAATGCTCATTCCTAAGAAAAAAAACTGACACAACACAAAATTAACCTTCAAAACTGCACACTGGGTGTCATAGACCCAAGGAGCTTTACGGTTATTCTCCGATTGTCTACGTTTTTTTCAAGTATTTTTTTTAAAGGTTAAATTATCACTGAGGATTTGGAGATATTTTTCTCCAATTTTGCATTGTTTTAACACAACTTTTTTTTTTCGCCAAAAATATCTAAAGGTGTATTTGAAAGTGTGCAGTATAAGGATTAACATAAAATAATTTCAAGTAATGAAAAGCCAATCAGGTGTGCAACAATTATTTAACAGTTATAATATAACATTAAGTAATTAAATGATATATTTAGTTTTCCGTGTACTAGTGGGGCCACACGACCAAAGTGTCATGCCAGTAGTATGAATGTCAAAGAGGAGTATTTAGACTAATCGCGTATCGCTGCGTAAATAGGAGACGAAAAGAGAAACAGAAGGGATGAAAAATATAGATTGGCAGTAGTGGGGATATTGAAGAGGAGCCTTTAGAGCAATTGAGAGAGAGAGAGCGAGAGAGGCAGAGAGAGGCAGAATGATGGCTGTTCATTTGGACGGCTTTTTTCAATACAATCCCGTCCCAACAAAAATTTTACTTCAATAATATTTGGATTGTAAATTTGGTCATGAAGGCTGGTGCCTGCCAAGGGTCATTTCATGTTTGCTAAATGTGTTTGCTTTCGGAATAAAAGTTACCTACCAAGAGCTGTCGCTTCTAATTCCTAAATTCCACCACGTACGAATCCCCAAGAACGTGCCTCAACGAGAACTTTCCTGCTCACGATCAAAGGGAATTCTTTCTGATTGCTTTTTTCGACCCCGTTAGCCCTTTTCTTACTTATTGTATTCTGCATTTGAGGCGCAATTCAGGACGTGAATTAGCAAAGTCCTTTCTTTTAATGCCATCAGCATTTCTAATAAGAAAAGAACGTGGTTCAGTTTCTTTTTCTTATTTGCAGCTCTTTCATTGTTGATCATTTTATTCTTTTAGTTCATTTGAAATGAAAAATGCTATTATGCAGCTCCAAAATCCAAATTTTTCTTAAAGAAAAAGTTTTTTAATTTAAATGAATTATAATTTATTTAAAAAAAAAAATAGTTTGATGGATTAACTTTAAAGTTTGTTGTGAGCAATTATCATGAGTTTTGATGATACCGCATAGTAAGAGAGGACAGAAAGGGGGTATCCCCACTACTGCCTGACAGTAGTGGGGATATCGAAGAAGAGTCTTTAGAGAAATTGCAAACTACCGCACAAAAGAGAGGGAGAGAGAGAGAGTGGAGGGGGCTGAGAGGGGGTGACAGGGAGGGAGAGAGATATTCGCTTGTTCGGCCGTTTGTTTGTTTTTTTTTTAATTAACTCCTATTCCAAAAGAAGTGTCGCTTAAAAAATATCACTTGAAATATGTATATAAATAATATTTTTTTTACAAATAAGTTACATATCCTACGAAATAGTTCAATTTTGTACTAAGTTGTAGAATTTTTAAGCCAAAAAGGCCAATTTTTCTACTGAATATTTTAATTCCATACCAAAAATATAAAGTTTCAACAAAAAAGTTCTTTTTAACCAAATAGTTAAATTTCCATTCCAAAATATTATTTTGCAAAAAAATAGTTCAATTTTTAACCAAGGTTTAAATTGTCAATCTAAAAAGATAATTTTTAACGAAAAAAATTAATAGTTGGTATTCCAACCAAAATTATTTTTACTTTAATTTTAAAAAAATTGAATTTACCCAAAAAATTATAAATTTAATCAGAAATAGTTAAATACTTAAATACAAGAGATTAATTTTTATCAAAATAGACGATTTTTTTACTCGAAAATTTTAATTTTCAACAATAAAAGTTCATTTTTAAGGGAAACAAATTATTCTTTAAAAGGAAAATTTCATTTTTAACAAAAAAGATGAATTTTCAATTAAGTTAGATGATTTTTTAAAACATAAAGGATGAATTTTCAACAAAAAAATGTAACTATAATAATTTTCCATGAATAAGTTATATTGTTTAGTCAATAAAAATGGATCAGAAAATGTAAAGGTACTCATTTTTAACCAAATGCGCACATTCTTAAACCAAAATTATAAGTCCTTTAAAAAAAAAGTTAATTTGCCAGACAGCTGAATTTCTTAACAAAAATATGAAATTTCGCCGAAAATAGATGAATTTTAAAACCAAAAAAAGACGAATTTTCGACAAAATATATCATTTTTCAACTGCAGATATTAAGTTTCACCTGAAATGTAATAATTTACCAACTTAACAAAAAAAAACTTGGATCAGAAAGAAGAAAAATTTCAATCCAATTCTTAAATTTTAAAGCACAGAGTTAAATTATTTGTCAAAGAGTTAAATTTTATACCCAGAAATATTAATTTTAAACAGAAAAGTTCATTTTTATTCAAAAATTTATTTTTTCAGCTAAAAGAATTAATTAAAAAAAAAAAAAAAATGAACCAAGGAGACGAATTTTCAAATAAAATCCTAAATCCTCAATGAAAAAATTAATTTAAAACGAAATATTCTTATTTAAAATAAAAAACAGTTGAATTTAACCAAAAAAGATTAAGTAAAACAAAAAGAACTTGAATCTTTAGTTAAAACAGATTAATTTTTAATAAAGTAGTTATATTTTTAATAAAAAAAAATTATTATCTACACACAAGAATAAAAAAGTTTGAAAGCTTGAATAAAAAAGTCACGTAATACGTATGTGCTTCCAATCGATTTATATGAAAACTGAAGGGCAGAAATTAATCACGTAGAAGTCCATTTGCAATCAAAGGGGTCACGCTTAACGTAATAAATATTTAATTGTGATTTGCAAACAATTCTAATTTAATTTGATGCCATACAATATTATACTTATTAATAATATCTCTACTTTTAAATTAATAAATTATTTTATTCCATAAAAAACTATTAATAAATCTTTTAGTTTCCTCAACTTTTTTGTCTGGTACAATTTTATGAATAAACAGACACAATTGAGTAAAAAATTGTTTTAGAAAGTTAAAAAAAAAATTTTCAAGAGTTTTCAAAAATCTTGGAAATAGAAAAACTCTTTTAAAGTGATTTTTTAACGACGTATATATTTGATAGAAAAAATTTTTCTCTTATTTTATTACATGGCTTTAAATTATTTTCTTGAATAAAAAATATCTTAAAAAACCCATTTGATGTGTAAGAGAGAAATATTTTTATATAATTATTTTCTGTTATCAGAGGGAATTATTTCATTGCATTTAAACAATTTTTTTTAAAACTTTTTATTCAACCTTTTTATTTTTTTAAATTAAATTTTAATAATTTTTCTTTCATCTCTGAAAATTATTTCTGGGGAAATAAAGTTATTTTAAAAATCTCACTGTAGTAAAAAACAAAAATTTTTTATTTAATATTTTGATTTATTTTGATTTTATATACACAAAATTTTTGGGTATTAAATTCTTCTAAATGGTACAGAATATCAAATTGAAAGACTTTTTAGTTGTACAGTTGTCAGTTTAGAAGATTTATAATTAAACCAATTTAAATTAAAAAAATAATCCCTAATTTCAATCCTTAAAATAAGTAGATATTAGAGCTAGGAATTGTTTAGTTAATTATTTTTAATTTAAAAATGTTTCAAAGTATTGAACATTTCAAACTCAACTGAAAAAAACAGTGTTGAATTGAAAGGATTTTAAGCTTATAATTTTAAACATTTTATAATCATATAAAGCAATCTTTTTTATTTTATTTTTAGATAAAGATATATTTTTTAAATTTAAAGCGCTTTTTAAATCCAAATTGTTCTTTCAGAAATATGAAGAATTTTTGAAATTAAAAACTGAAAATTGAACAAAATTAATTTTTAACTAATACATGACAAACCTTCTGCAAAAAAATGAATAAAAAAAAATAGTCACGATTTCAACAAATTATATTTTAATTTTTGAATAAAGAAAGACTAATATGAAAATATTATAAAATTTAAACAGAATAGTTAAATTTTGAATCTAACAGATGAATTTTTCATCAAAATAATAACAAAATTTTGACTAAAAGATTATTGTTTTTTGCCATAGAGACGAATTTTTAATTAAATAGTTAAATTTGCAACAATAAAGATGAATTTTCAATTAAAAAGATAAATTTTTAATTAAAATCATAAATCTCTAACCAAGAAAATCGTACTTAAACAAAGCAGCATTATTTTCAACCATTTAATTAAATTTAAAAAAAAGGAAAAAATGTTGCAAACGAAAAATGGAATTTTACACCAAGACGTTTAAATCTTTACCAAATGTATTTTAAAAGAAATATTGCTCTTGATTTATTCCGGAAAATAATAACTTTTCATAATTGATAGAAAATAAAAAAATTTTCAACAAATAATAATTTTTTATTATAATCATTTATACAATTAGTTTTGTTAAATTAATTAATAATTAAAGTGAACAGTAGGCAAAAAGTGAACAAAAAGTGGAAATTTTTTGGAAAAAGTGCCAATTACTGCCATTCTTCTGAAGAGAATATTATTATAAATAATAGTAAATGATTTGAACAATTATGTTCATTCGCCAGTGTTGATCGATTTGAAAAAACTAGGGAATTTGTTTTTCCACGAATGTTTCTATTTGAAAAACTTGTAATAGTAAATAAATTTGGAATACCCTAGTTTTTTATTAATTCATTTCCAAAATCTATTTCAAAAACTTGTAATAATAAATAAGTTTTAACTACCCTAATTTAACAATTTATTAATTTTCCAATTCTATTCAGAAAAACTTTTATTACTTAAGAAATCTAGACTACCTGATTTATTAATTTTCAAATTCTATTTTAAAAACTTTTGATAATAATTAAATTTGGACTGTCCCATTTATTAATTTTCAAATTCGATTACAAAAACTTTCAATAATAATTAAACTTGGACTGTCTGATTTATTAATTTGCTAATTTTATTTAAAAAATTTTCAATAATAATTCAATTTGTACTGTTCAGTTTATTAATTTTCATATTCTATTTAGAAAACTTTTAATAATAATTAAATTTGGACTGTCAGAGTTATTAGTTTTCCAATTTTATTTCGAAACATTTTAATAATAATTAAATAAGGACAGTCCGATTAATTAATTTTCAAATTCTATTTTCAAAAACTTGTAATAAGAAATAAATTTGAACTATCCTAAATAGCCATTCAATAATTTTTCAATTTTATTTAGAAAAACTTTTATTACTGAAGAAATCTAGACTGCCCGATTAATTAATTTTCAAATTCTTTTCTCGAGAACTTTTAATAATAAATAAATTAAGAATATCCTAATCAGTCATTACATAAATAATTTTTAAATTCTATTCATAAAACCTTTTAATAAAAAATTAATTTGGCTCACCCTAGTTAGTCATTAATAATTTTAGAATTTTTTCACAAAAACTTTTAATAATAAAATAAATTTGGCTTGCCCTAGTTATCGTTAATTAATGTTCAAATTCTATTTTTAAAAATTGTTATAATCAATAAATTTGGACTACTCTAATTAGTCATTACATAAATAACATTTAAATTCTAATCATGAAGACTTTTAATAATTAGTTAATCATTCGTAAAAACTTTAAATAATTTTTAAATTCTATTCATATAAACTTTACATAGTAAATAAATTTGGATTGCACTGTTCATTAATTTTTAAATTCACTATAAAAACTTTTAATCAAAAATAAATTTGGACTACACTAGTTAGTCATTAATTTTCAAATTCTATTTATAAAAAATTATAATAATAAATAAATGTGGACTACCAAACTTAGCCATTAAAGAACTTTCAAATGCCATTATCAAAAACTTTTAATAATAAATAAATGTGGACTACCCAACTTAGTCATTAAATAATTTTCAAATTCCATTATCAAAAACTTTTGATAATAAATAAATTTGGACTGCCTTAATTAGTAATTACATCAGTAATTTTCAATATCCATTCAGAAATTTTTTTAATAATAAATAAATATGGACTCTCTTATTTATTAATTTTAAAATTTTATTCTCAAAAACTTTGAATAATAAATAAATGTGGAATGCTTCCATTAGACATTACATAAATAATTTTTAAATTATATTTATAAAAACTGTTTGTAATAAATAAATTTGGAATGCCCTATTTATTAATTTTCAAATTGGATTCTTAAAAAGTTTGAATAATGAATACATTTGGACTAACCTAGCTAGTCATTAAATAATTTTACAATTCTATTCATAAAAACGTTTAATAATAAATAAATCTGGACTGCCTTATTTATTAATTTTGAAATTCTCTTCTCAAAAATTTGTAATAATGAATAAATTTGGACTCCCTAGTTAGTCATCAATTAATTTTCAAATTCTATTATTTAAAGCTTTGAATAATAAACCAAATAGTACAGTCCTAGCTATTTATCAATTAATTTACATATGCTATTCCTAAAACCTTTTAGTGCTAAATAAATTAGGACCACCCTAGTTAGTCATTAATCAATTTTCAAACTCTGTTCTGAAAAAATTTTAATAATGAAAAAATGTGGACTACCGTAGCAATTAATTAAATAATTTTGCAATTCTATTCGTGAAAACTTTTAATAATCAATACATATTTTAATTTCTATTAAAAAAATGTTTAATATTCATTAAATTAATGCAAAATCTTGTTGATAAACAATAATACAATGACCAAATTTAGACCACAACGAAAAAGCAAAAAAAAACTTAATTTGAAAAAATGAAAAAATAAATAATTTTGGACAAAAAAAAGAGGAAAGAAAATTTTCCTTGCCTTGATAAGGGTTACTGTTTGAGTACCGAAACATTGGTAATGTAATTCTATTTTATTTTTAACAGGAGTTTGCATCAATTTGATTATTGGACATTGCATAGGATTTTCAATTTGTATTTTAATCTAATTAATTTAAATTTCTTAAATTTTGATTAGCTAATTTTGGAAGTTAGTCATCAATGCAAACTTCTGTTAAAAAAAAAACAAGTATTTAATGACTAAATTTGGACCACAACAAACAAACAAAAAAAGCTCCTATTGTAACTTAAAAAAAAAAAACCAAGTAAATTTTTTTTGTTGACAAAAATCAAAAAGAGGAAAGAAAAATGAGAATTGTAATACGAATAAAAAAGAAGAAAGAAAAAAAGAAGGGAGGGGACGTGGTTGGTTGCCTTCTCATTTTCCTTTTCTCTTTTCTCATTTCTGTAAAAAAAAATTAATTTTTTTTTGTTTTTTTTTCAGATTACAATAGAAGTTTATTTGTTTGTTGTTCTCCAAATTTGTTCGGTTGATTACGGTTTTTTTTTAACAGGAGTTTGCATCAATTTGATCATTGGACCTTAAATAGAATTTTTAATTTGGATTTTAATCGAATTTAAATTTCTTAAATTTAGAAGTTAGTCATTAATTATTTTTTAATATTCTATATTCACAAAAACTTCCAATAATAAATAACTTTGGATCTTCCATGACAGTCTTAACCCTAACCTAGCTAGTCATTAATTATTTTTTAAATTCGTTGCTTAACAACTTTTCTATACACGATTGCAATTTTTACTGCTCTACTCTAGATAATGGACTCTAGCAGGTGATTCGATCCAGTACAATCATACGGGAAAGATTCACACTCGGGTTCCAATAACTCCTCCGGGGGAGCCGTTCCACCATAATTAACGTGCACGCGAAACAGAGTCGAGGGAAAGGGGAAATGGGGGTTCAAATCAATAAAATCCCTAGTACACGGCCGACCGCATTCATCGGCTACCCCATTTCTACAACATATTTTGTAACCCCGGAACCACCCCCATCATTCCCGCCACACGACCCCCCTCCCTCTCCACTTTCCACTTTTCCTGGTTCAGGATTCCTTCAGGACTCGGGCCGGCGGTTCGAACCAGTCCGAACAAAGTTAGTTCCGAAAATTGCCACCAGTGGGCGCTCGCGGCGGCGCGTGCGGCTCCTATAGTTCGAGTTTGCGACCTCCTGTCAGTTACTGCCGCGCTGCCGCGAGATAATGTATTGACGAGAGAGGCTTCGTCGATCCTCTGCGTGAAACTTTCGCGCGTGGTTGGTGTTGTGAGAAAAAAAAATTTATAAAAAAAAAACAGGTATCATCAGATACTCGAAAGAAAGGATTCAGTGTGCTGGATTTTGATGAGTCTTGAAATTGACGAATCACGTGTTTTCGCGCGAAACTTGTGACAGTGACTTCGTTCATTTTTGTATCAATTTTGAAAATCAAAGAGATTGATTTTTCGAGATTTTGAAGTGAAGAAAAATTGTTTTGTGGCCGAAGAAAAATTGATGGTCTGTCAGTTATCTATAGTGTCAGTGTTTTCCAATCGACGGTGGTTTACGAAGCAAGTGTCGGAAAAGGTGAAGTTTTATTATTTTTTTAAATTTTGGCAGGATTTTTTTTAAGTGCAAGAAATAATCGCGCGATTTTTTTGAACCAAAAAGTATAAAACTCAAGAATTTTGTTGTGTATTTTGGATTTTTTTACAACTATTTACCGTTTAAAAGAAAACGAGTTTTTCTCGACAACGAATTGAGATATGATAAAAGTCCAGTTTTTTTCAAACATTAATCTTTTGATTTTAAGGTAATTGTCGTGCCAAAATTCAGGTCTCCGGAAAAATCAAGTTTTGTATGATTTTCAGAATTGTGCTTTAATTATCAGTCATTTATTTTTAAAGAAAATAAATTATTAAGAATTTAAAACTTACGAAAAATAATTATCTTAACAATAGATTTGTAATTGAGTTTTTTCAGACTGTTGATTTTTATCAATTTTTCCAAGATGGTTAAATTTGAATAATCCATGGTTGATTTTTAGAGAAAAAAATTTCCGATGATTTTACAGTTTCCAATTTAAAAAATAAGTAAATGATCTTCAAATGTATTCATTTGTTTAATCAAATTTTTCTTTAAAAAATAATTGTTTCAGCGATTACAGTTATAGAAAAATTTAATTTAAAAAATTGGAAACAGTCGAGTTGTAGAGAATATTTTCCCCGTAGAAAACAAGTCATCATTTATTAAAATTATGTAATTTTTCAAAAATTGGTAAGACGCGATTGTGAGAAAAAATTCAGTTACAGAAAACATCGTAAAAATAATTTTCTGTGAGTTGAAATTTTTGTATTCCAAATCATCTATTTTTTTTTTTAATTGTATTGTATCTATTACAACTTTAATTCTTAAAATCATAAAAAAACTATTTTTTCCAAGCACCTGATTTTTGGCACTATAATTACCTTTAAGAAGGAAAAAATAAGGTTTCACAGTTTTAAAGAAGAGAAACTATGAAAAAAAAATTGAAGGGATAAAGCCTGTTTTAAATAAACCGAAAATAATTGTTTTTTATTAAAAAAAGAAATTGTTGTTTACATCTATCTATGATTCAAAAGAGTTTTTCAGCAAAATGTGTAATCATTTTTGACGTTAAAAAAAGTGGAATCGATTTTTGAAATTAAAAATAGTTTTTCAAGAAGGGGACAGGCATTATTAAATTAAAAAAATTCCCGACAGTTAATGATATTACCGAATATGAAAATTTCTGATTATAGCAAATTCCCGGGATGAATTCGTAAATTATCAAATTTGCGAATCTAAACAATTATAAATTTAGAAATAGCTAAATAATAAATGAATAAATAAAATACTTTTATTTCATAGAAATATTTTAGTTTCTATTTATTATTTATTTAATAATAAAACAATTTTTTAATTGTTTGGAATCCAAAATTTAATAATTAGGAAATTTTCCTGCGTCAGGTATTTTATTTCGACGGTTTTCTATTAACGAAAATTCTTTATTCTGTATTATAATAAACCGTCGGATATATTTTTATTCTATTATTCATATTGCGCTTCGTTTTCAAGAAAAATTTGATTTTTTTAAAATTCAAAGTGCATTTCTTCCAAATTGGATCGGTCAAAGATTTTTTTTATCAAAAAATAGTTGTAAATTATCTTGGACAAAAAATTAAGAAATCATTTTTGGTTTTTGTATCTTTGTGTTGAAGTAATTTCTACCTAAGGTGTGAATAATAAAATCAGTTTGATACGAACTGAAAATTAACGTAAGCAGTAACCAAAATTAAGACAATTTTTAAAAAAACTTAAAAAATCGACTGGAAAAAAATTTCGGTGTCCCTTCATTCTTAGAAATTACCTAAAGAATACAAACCGTCGTTTATTCAGCATCCAGTGCAAGTTTGATCAGGGAAGTTTCTAAACCGGAAATAACATGACAAGGAATAATGTTAACAGTAAAGGTTTTCAAAATAATTTACAAGTTCTTTTTTTAAACAAAGACCAAAAAAAAGTGCTCGTGTGAATTAGTTCTTAAAAATCTCAAATAAAATAGTACATTTCTAGGAATAATTCAAAAATTGAGATTTATCAAAATCGTCTAAGCTTTCATAAAAAATCGTTCCGACTCTCATCAATCATCTCCTGAGTCGTCTCAACCAAATAAATCGCTACCTTAAACTGACAAAGAAAAATTCCTAATAAAGACTAACACCAGGGGATATTGTAAAAAAAATAAAAATAAATCCTCAATAAAGGCAAAATAGATCGACTTGTCGAAAGTAGCATAAAATAGACGACAAATCGCCGGATGGATCGACAAAGCGAAACTTAATGGATGGTCGCTACGATACATCACTGGTAAAAATATTTTTTCAGTGACTTTGAACCGGACGTTTTATCCTCGGTATAATTCATAAATCAACGTCAGCTTAAATTGATCAACGATCAGCGACTCTGATCGAATTTTCACCTTTCAAGAACTCTTTCAACTAAAAAAAATTGACTCTGGAAGAGTTTCTGAGACCAGGTGAACATTTGAGAGCTTTTTACTTCCGAAGTTAAATCGCGACGTTTCGGGCCGGTACGATTCAAGCCGCGACGATTGAGGTCGGATTAGCGCAACCGTCTCGCGGCTGCCGTCGCACTGACGTCTTTGGGGGCCAAATGAAATTAATTTCGTCTCGGCAAATTGTCGAAAATGCCACCGCAGAAATCACCCTGTCGATTAGCGAGGGAACTCGCGATGCTCGGCAATTTTCTAGTAGGGTCGAGTGCAATAAAGCCAGCCTAGCCGTTAACAGTCGCGTTCCTCAGCAAAGGCGCGCTAATCTCCAAAGGGACTTTCCCGATTCAGGGATCCTCGATCTGATGCGATTTGGGGAAAGAAGGTTTTAATCTCGATTCTCGTACTGCTTATACGCCCTGGATTTGACAAAAGTTGGGGATCAGGGTTCTTTCGGAAAAAGAATGACAGTCGAGGGCGGAGAAATACACTACTGAAAGGCTCCATTAACTTCCTGTCTCGTATATCAGGATAACCTGCGCAATCAGCTTTTCTTCAAACACTCGTCTTTAGGTTTCTTACATTTTTCAAGGAATTTTTCAAGCTTTTAAGAAATTTAGGAATATCCGGTTGAAGAATTGTTATTCCTGAACGACTTGTCAAAAATATTATTATCCTTTTCTTGAATATATGAAGGGTGGCAGGAAAGAATTTTTACAACAAAGTCGGAATTTTCCAGGAAAGCAAAAAAAACATCTTTGAATCTAAATCACTATTTTAAGGTTAAGAAAAGTCAAATCAACTCTCAAACTGACACTGGTCACAAATTGATGCAGGCTCGTTTGCAGAATACGATAAAAAATATAATCTTTAGTTTCGCTAAAAAAAAAACTTGATCCCGCTATATTAATTTTTCTGAATAAGGATTTCACTGATCCTGAAAATCGGGTTTCGGTAAATTTAAAAATCAAATGTTTAATTTTTCACAAAAATAAAAATTTCCTTTCGAGATATGGGAAAAGTAAATGAGAATAACAAATTTGTAAACAAAAAATCCTAGCTCGTGAACTTTTTCACACTTTTAAAGAGATGGCAAAATTAAATTATGGAAAAAGCGTAGAATATTTTGATTAATGGTGAAAATTCAATTCGATATGATTTTTCGAAATAATTTTCAGTTTTTAAGATTTTAAAATATATCAAAAAAGTATCTGGAAGACTATAAGACAATTTTTTTATTTTGTAGGATTTTAACAAGTTTAAGGAAAACTGAATTATTTAAAAAAATAGAGACTTAGAATTTTTAAAAGATTCGGAAGATACGACAATAATTGAAATCTTGATAAGATTTAAAAAATGTCGATTTTTTTAGGTATCGCAGAAAATAACTTTTTTATCATTTTAAAAGTTTCAAGATCAAAAATCTTGAGATTTCAAGGGTGTTTATAAATGATTTTTTATTTTGAAAAATTAATGTTCTGTAGATACTTAAAGAGATTAATAGTAATGTCAAAGTAATTTTTATAATATTTCATGAAAAATTTCAAATGATTTATAAAAAATCGAAAAAACCGATGGAAGATTTTTAAGCACTTTCTTTAATTTGAGTCAATTGAAAAAGTATTTAGTAATTCTGGACGTTTTTAAGAGATTAAACAAATATTTTAAAACTAAAAGATTTCCGAAAATTTATCAAATACTTTTTCATTTCTTCGAAACTACTAAAATTCCTTAATATCTTTTAGACTCTAACTTAAATTTTCCCTAAAATTTATTAAAAGTTGTTAAAGATTTGAACTATTCAGTCGCAAAACAGTTTCAGTTGAAAATTTAAGTATTAAATTTTTCATTGAGAATTCATTTTTTTTGTTGGAAACTTAAATATCCTTTAGAATAGACTAACTTAAATTTTCCCTGAAATTTATTAGAATTCTGTGAAATAAAAGAAATTCTTACAAATTTTCTAGATACATTTTAGACATATCTGAAATATTCAAAAATATTCTTAAACTCTTTAAAAATCATAGGAAAATTATATTTGTATTTATATAACCTTTAAAAAATCAAAAAAGCGAAAGACCAATTTTTTAAAATTTAAATCACTATTTTGAGGTAAGAAAGTCAAATCAAAAAATATCTGGAAGATTTTCAAACAATATTTTTAATTCTGAAAATTTTTAAAAAAATTTTAATAGTTAGAGTTAGGTAAAGAACTATTTGGAGATTTGAGATGATTTGATGAAATTAAAAAAAAAATATTTTTAAATTGAAAGATTTTTGAAAATTTATAAATTAATTTTTTATTTCTTCGATACTGCTCAAGTTCTTTAATATCTTCTAAACTAACTTCAATTTTTCCTAAAATTTTGTAAAATCCTGTGAAATAAAAAAAATCGTACAAATTTTCCAGGTACGTTTTTGACATATCTAAACTCTTTCAAAATCTGTTTAAATCTTCAAAAAATTTAACAAAATTGTATTCATATAGCCATAAAAACAAACAAGTAACCTTTAAATATAACAGGTTAAATTTTATTTTGTATTAAAAAAATTTGGTTGAATTTTTTTCTTTCTTTCTTGACTGAAAAAATATTTTTGCTTGAAACTTCAACTATTTTGTTAAAAACTCACCTTTTCTTATAGAAAATTCAACTTCTTGAAAGGAAATTCATAAAACATGTTAAAATCTGACAATTTTGTTCAAAATTCATTCTTTGTGGTAAAAAAGTTAATTATTTCGTAAGTGAACTGTTTTTTGGTTAAAAATGCAACTGGCTAACAATCATTCTCTTCCGTTTAAAAATTCAACTATTTAGTTAAAAATTAAATAATCAAGAAAATTATATTTAATTTATACCATATAAATTATGATATAAACTGAATAAGTAGTTATCCCAAATTTTTCTTTTGTATTAAAAATTATTTCTCAATAAAAATTTATACTGATAATAATAATTGCAGAAAGGGGTTTATGAAGACCTTTAAATTAGTTGAATACGTTGCAGTATTAAATTTTTATTTTAGTAGTATAAATTATTCATCGCGCATCAATAACACTGGGATTTCATGGACCATCATATTATATTTGACGATTCGTGCTATAAAATGCAATTAATCAGAACTCAGAATAAATTAATTAGGAAATATTTTACATAAACGTTATTTGTTGCCTGTATGTGCTTAATTTAAGTACGTTTTAATTGAATTATGCATTGCGTAACTCGAATTTTACGACATGGATTTAATTATTAAAGTCCGCGATTGGCATTTATTGAAATGTTTTCAACATTTTAATAGCGTTGATAAAATTTGTCTTTCAAAAATCACCAATTTACATAAGTAAAGTAATAAATTTCCAACTTCAAATTTCTCTTTGGCAAAAATTTATTCTCAAATTTAAAGTTAAAAAAAATGTTGATTAATTTTACATTCTAAATTTAAATCGAAGTTCAGTGATTAAAAGTAATTTTCAACTAATATGATTAATCTTTAATCTGAGATCTTTAAAAACTTTTTAGTATTTTCCCAAGGAACTTGAGAAACTTTTATTTATTTTTTTCTCTAGCAATCACCCCGGGCAAAGAGCTTTAACAAGTCATCATCATAGATTACACCAATTTATAGAATCTTTAAAGAAAATAAACTGAAAAAATAAAAACTGACTGAAAATTGTTCTTTTTATTAAGAATTATGTTTTTTTATCAAATCGAAAAATACGCGAGCGTCAAATTATTTGCTGATTTAAATTTATATTTTACTTGAAAGAGTCAGAACCTTAAAAAAATAAAATTCGAGACTTGTAATTGAAAACCCTGAATTACGAAATGAAGTTTGACATATAAAAAGCCGAGCTGCTTAACGGATTATTTAATTACAAACACTGTTACCATCTTTGAAAGGAGGAATTCACGCGTAATTATCGCCCGTAAAGTCTGCGATGAAAGACTCCTAATTAAGAATGAGTGGCGCTTGGTTTATTCAAAGTAAAAAAATTAAATAATAAATAAATGTTCGTCCCATGGGGTGTTTTCCGATTGAAATCAATATTTATAACCCTCCCGTTCAATATTGTGTCTCTACTTGTGCGATCGCGCGCGCAAGAAATAACCAACAGTCTGGCGAATTGACTTATAAATTTCCACAAACGTTTCAAACGAATCATCGCTTTACGGTGCTGGCATTAATTTCAAAATTTACGAGTCTCCTTAAGGACTTTGTAACAAGCCATGTCGGCAACTCTCCACATGGAATATCAGATAAGTTATAAGCCTCTCCGAAGCAAGCTAATAAGCTTTACGCGAGATACGCGGAAGAAGCGCAAAAAGGATAAATGATTCTCGCTGAGGGTCGATTTTTAAAAAGTCAACTTGTATAGAATCACGCAAAAAATTTGTAAAAAAAGAAGAGAGTAAAAAATTCAAATTGTTATTTGATTGACCTTGTCTTTTGGGTTCTTACACACACTGACAAAAATAATTTGTTGACCCAACTATTTAGTTAGTAAGATAAGGTGCTGCTATTTTATTAGCCGATATTGCTATTTTATTAGTTCGTACAAGCATTCGATTAGCTGCCCTGACTATTCAGTTAGTACCAGCAACTAAGTAAATGGTTGTCCCAACTAATAAAAAATAGCAGTGCCCTACCCTAGAGACTGAATAGTGGGCCCAACTAACCATTTTTTTCAGTGCAGTAAATCCCCGAGATATTATTTATCTGAAGGTGGATGAAAACGCTGGAAAAATTTTAAACAAAAATTATCCGGTAACGGATCATTTTTATCCTTGTTTTGTGATAAAACTGATCTGCCGTCGGATAATTGTAGTTCTTAATTTTTAGCAGCGTTTTTATAGAGGGGGGATGTTAATGAAAATTGTGATTTAACACATAAAAAAAATATATATCTGAATAACAATTTTTTTATTTTGTCGCTTAAATGCGAAATAAATAAATGAAACTCAATAAAAAATCTAAATTTCTGGGCTCAAAATTCTACTATTGGGTTTAAGACTTGACTCTTATGTTGAAAATTCGTATTCTTTTTCGTTTAAAAGTTATTTTGTTTGATTTAATATGGAAAGTAACTTTTTAAAACTAGAAATTAAATTAATTTTACAACGTTGGTCCAAAATCGATTATTTTTAGTTCGAAATTATATTATTACAATTTAAATTGAGATGTCATATTTTTTGCTTAAAAATTCAAGTAATATGTTGAAAGAACAACTAAATTGTTAAAAATTAATTTTGCTGTTTTATGATTGAACTATTCTGTCCAAAATCAGTTCTACCTGCAATTATAAATTAATTTTTTTAATCAAAAATTAAATTGATCTTCCATTTTTTGTCAAAAATTAATTTTTTTTTTAGTTTTAGTTGAACTTATTTGTTAAAAATTCTTTTTAGTTATTTAAGATTAAACTATTTTGTTGAAAATTTATCTTTGTGTATTAATTTATTTAACATTAAGTTCAACAATGCCATTTTTGGTTAAAAATTTTTAATTTTCAGTTAAAAGTTTATTTATTGCGATAAGAAATTATTTATTTTGTTGTAAATTAATCCTTTTTGGCAGAAAATTAATCTTCAATTTAAAATTAAATTATATTGACAAAATTTGAATAAATGTTAGTTAAAATTTCACTTCTTTGGTTAAAAAATTGATTTTCGTGATGAAAATTTATATCTTTGAACTAAAAATTCAACTGTTTTGTAGAATATTCGTCTTTTTTGCTTAAAAATTTAACTGTATTGTTAAAATACCATCTTTTTGGGATTGAAAAATCTATTATTTGATTAGAAAATTCTCAATGTGGTTTATTTTTTTTGGCTCGAATGAAAAATCTATCTTGGTTGAAAATTCGTCTCTTCCAGTATAGAAATTTGATCTTTTCTAAATAAAATTGTCACTACTTTGTTGAAATTTTTTGTTATTGTTAACAATAAAGTTTTTTGACTAAAAATTACATTTTTATTTTAAATTTTAGTTGAACCTTCATTCCTTTGAGTAAAAAATTAACTTCATTGTTAACAATTTTTTTTAGGTCTAGAAATTGAACTGTTTTGTAAAAAATTCGTCTTTCTGACTGAAAAATTTAATAGTACGTTTGAAAAATCGGCTTTTTGGCTTAGAAATTCGATTATTTTGAGTGAAAAAGTCTAAATTTTGGTGACTTAAACAGTTCTTCATACAGAACAAAAAATTGTATTCGTTGAAATGTCAATTATTGAATTTTTGTTGGGGGATTATTCTTTTTTTATTGAAAATTAAAGTACTTTGTTCAAAATTTGAGCTTTGTTATAAATTGATCCTTTTTTTATCGAAAATCTAATTTTTGTGTTTTGACATTGCTCTTTTCTTATAAAAAATTGATCCATTAGGATTTAAGAATTCGACCACGTTGGTTGAAAATAGGTCTTCGTTCGTTGAAAATTCCACACATTGGTTTAAAAATCGTCCCTTCCGGTTTAAAATTCAACCAGTTGGTTATAAATATTGAATAAAAATTAAATTAAAAAATTAAATTCAACTGTTCGGTTTATAATTAATGTGTTTGTTCGACAATTTAACTAAGAATTTGAAAATATAAACGTTTCTGTTAAATATTTAAATATTTTGTTCGCGATTCTACTATTTAATTTGAAACTCATCTGTTTTTCGAAAATTCAACTATTTTGTCGCAATTTCGTATTGTTTGTCAGAAAATTTCTCTCCCTGTTTTGATAATTCGACTACTTTTAACAAACTTTTAACCTAAGAGAGGCCTTTTTTTATGAAAACGTATTTAGTTGATCCAACAAAATGTTCATATTTATTCAAGAAAACAGTTCACAGAAAAAACTAAGGTTAACCTTTGTTGTAGGTAATTTTTTATAGGCCTAAAGTTTTATTCAGACCACTTCGCGTCTTTGAAAAAACATGTGTTATCATGGAAAAACAAAATAAATTTTAACCGATGTTTGGGTTAAATTTATCCTGTGAAGTTAATTTTTCTCTCGGGTAATTTTTACCCTGGAATCGAGGTAAAATTTACTCTTCGTTTTTCTCTGTTATTTTGGTTCAAGAATTTTTTTCTCTGAGTGTTCTTGTAATATTTAGATAAACCTCGACACTTAATATTAATATTCGACAAATTAAAAATTCACAAAAAACCGACAAAAGAAATTTTAACCCAAGTTTGGGTAAAATTTATCCTGTGAAGTTAATTTTTCTCTTGGATAATTTTTACCTTGGAATTAAAGTAAATTTTACCCTTCATTTTTCTCTGTTATTTTGGTTCAAGAATTTTTTTCTCTGAGTGTACTTGTAATATTTAGATAAACCTCGACACTTAATATTAATATTCGAAAAATTAAAAATTCGCAAAAAAACGACAAAAGAAATTTTAACCCAAGTTTGGGTAAAATTTATCCTGTGAAGTTAATTTTTCTCTCGGATAATTTTTACCCTGGAATCGAGGTAAATTTTACCCTTCTTTTCTTCTCCGTTATTTTGGTTCAAGAATTTTTTTTCTTTGAGTATACTTATAATATTCAGATAAACCTCGAATCTTAATATTAATATTCGAATGGCAGGAGAATTAATATCCAATTGATAGGACACTCTGGTCCATGAATGTATCGTATTCGCAGATGCATCCGTTGAAATAATCGAAATGCTAATTATTCATTTGCATAATTAACACTCGGGCAATAAAGCGACCCTGATGTCCCATATGCCGCCGAAGATAAACGGGAGTGCGGGCCCTTGCTAGTTTAAAATATATTAATCCCATCCCGGTTTTTTGTTCAAAACTCAGCAGTTGGTTTGCCATTAGTTCACACATTTCTCTTATTTATTATCAAATCGGATTGCATCAATTTATATTTTGCTACTATTTTTATAATAATGAGGATTCCCCTTTGCGTCTATATTTTTAAATATTTTTTCAGAGGATCTAACAGGGCCTAAAATTTTGCGTCGTTTGACACACTTTGTGTAGTTCGGATTTAAAAGTTTGCAGTTCGATATGAAAAAGTTTGTAGTGGAAAATTGAACTTATTTTCTAAGCCTAAATTTTACAGAAATCAATTTTTAAAATTCAACTATTTATGGTTGTAACTCAATTATTATTTTTGGTGAAAGAGTCTATTATCAAGGTTCAAAATTCCTAAAAAAAAAAAAAACCAAGAATCGAAGAACCAAATTTGGAAAACCACCACAAAATGCTACTATTGCATCCTTAAAAAAATGTTCCGAAAAAAGAAAAGAAAAAATTCTTTTTTTTACTACAATAAATTTGGTTAAAAAATGAACTGTTTTTGTCAAAAATCGTCTTTTTGGGTTGAAGTTCAAATATTTTTTGAAATAATTAGTTTTCTTGTACAAAAAATGCACTGTTTGGTGGAAAATTGAAAATTTTTCACTTGCAAATTCAACAATTAGGTTGAAAAAAAAATTTTTTTGTTGATAATTTGTCTTTTACGCTAAAAATTTAACTGTTTAGTAGAAAATTCGACTGTTTGATCAAAAATTAACTTTTTTGTTCATAATTGGTATTTTTGGGTTGATAACTAAACAGCTTTTGTAAAAAAATGGTTTTAGTTGGCTTAAAAGTTTAATAATTCGGTTAATAATTTTCTGCTATTTTAAATAAAAATCTTTCTCAATTAAAATTTCAACTATTTTAATAGAAAATTTATGTTTCTTGTTTAAAAATCCAATTGATTGGATAAAAATGATTGCATTTTAATTAATGACGCCTTATTTGACACTTTTGAAAATATTTATATAATTTAAAAATATAATTAAAAAAAAAATCGTTTTCTTTAAAAAAATTGTTCTTACGATTTTAGCCCTAGAAAAAATTTACTTTTAAAATTGAAAACACTAGATTTGTAAAGAATATTTTTCCCGAAAAAATAAGCCGTTATTTATTCAAATGCAATCATTTTTCAAAAATTGGTAAGGAGCGATAGTCAGAAAAAATTCACTAGCAAAAAACATGCTTAAAATCAATGTTTTTTTGCAAATTTTGGAATTTTTCATAAAAAATGTTTTTTATTTGAGATGACATCAGTTATAATATTTTGATTTTTAAAATCATAGAAAAAAGTTTTTTTTCTTCAGATATCAGACCTTCGGCACGACAACCCTTAATTGGATTTTTTTTTAAAAAGCTGATTGTTTTAACTGAAAATGTATCTAATACAGTTGAAAATTCTTTCTTTTTTTTTGTTGAAAATTAATTTTTTCACTAAAAATTTGACTAGTCTAGTTAAATATTCTGTTATTTCAGTTGAAAATTAATTTCTTTGGTTCAAATTCATTTTTGAAACTTCTTTGGTTTGAAAATTAAACTTGTTTGAAGATTTGCCTGTTTTATTTCAAAATATAAGGTATTAGGTTAAAAATTGATTTATTTTGTAATAAAATTCCACTCTTTTGGTAGAAAATTGTTTCCTTTTGTCAAATTTTGAGTGATTTCGTTGAAAATTCTATCTTCTTTATTGAAATGTAACTTTTTTTTTAAATAAAAATTTAATTATTCCATTTTTTCCTGAAAATATATCTTTTTTAGTCGAAATTCCATGTATTTTGTCACGGGGATCTAAAATGTTCCAGAATTTGAAAGCTGTAAAGAATGCAATATCGCAACTTTCTGTGATATTCTTTTCTTCCTTTCGGCTTCGCAAAGGCTTCAAATGAACCCAACCGAACCTTCAGAAGTATAAAAAATTTGAACGTATTTCAAACCGGTTCTACTTTTCCATTTTTTTTCCTCTGTGGGAAGGCGTCGACAAGCGTCGGTTTAATATAGGGTGCACAGTGGTTTTCTCTCAATTTTCTTTTCGGCTTCCCAGCAAGACCGCAAAGGCTCTTTGAAGGAAGGTCGATACTTTATTTTCCATCAACACCATACACCCTCGGTGAGCAATTAGAAAGCCATTATCTTTGTGGCATCGAAGTAGTTTACCCGATGGATGTCCCACAATCAGGTGCAGGACACCCTACCTTTAAATTTGTCCAAACCAGCTGGCGAATTGCAACCCGCAATGGACACCCGCTGTTTCGTTCAAGTCCATGTGCTTTGGTCGCTAAAACGGGAAAAAGGGGAAAGAGGAAAAAGGGAAAACAAAGTGCGTCCTGTTTCTCGATGTGCGCCCTCTAGTCGAGTTTCGAAAAAAGCCTGGATCAAATAACGAGCCTGCTACCGTGAAGAATTATAGGATTGGCGTTAATTGCCCGTTATGCCTTTGCTTGGCGGAAGTGACGCAGACTGCTGGTACACGGTGATTTACGGACCGATTTCGCGGCCACGCGGAGAAAAAGCGGCGGACCGCCGTTTAGTCCTGACGTTGCACGATATCCCATAAAAAATAATAAAGCCTGTCCGCCTGCCTCCTCGCTCTTCTCGACGATCAAGCGAATTCTAATAAATTTCTCTAGGAATCTGACACAACCGGATTCCCGAGAGAGTTTGAACCGATTCCGTGAAATTGGTTTGGCTGGACACGCCGTCAAGATATTTGCAAATAAATTTTACTCTAAAAGTATAATCCTTGAAATTTAGGCACTTTGGTACCACAATCTACTTTGTACTTTCTTTTTTTCATATCCAGTTTTAAATATTCTAAAATGTGCCAATTTAAATTTCGCGCCAAACTTTCAATCGTAGTGGTCAGCATTAAAAGATTCCATTTGTTACATTTTTAAAGATCAACTTGAAAACTAAGAGTCTGTAAGTAATCTGCAGTCCGTAAAAGTTCAGAGTGGCGTATGACCCGGAAATGATCGGCAGTTTTATATGCTGAAAAAAATCCGAAAATTACTTTTATGAATTTTAATGACCTTGAAAAACCGGGAAATGACCAGAAATATTAGTGGCCTGTAAAAAACCGGGAATTTTATTAAGCTGAAAAAATCTGAGAAATAAACGGGCATTTACCTGTGATTGCAGTAAAATTCAAGTTTTTATCCTTTAAATATAGAATGGCTACATGACCGGCAAGTGTATTGCCCTGAAAAAAACCGGGAAATGATCGGGAATTTTATTGACGCAAAAAAAAACCGACAAATAACCGGTAATTTCATTAAAAAATCGGGAATTTACGTCTGACCGCAGAAAAATTCAAGTTTTTAGTATTTAAATACAAGGTGCCCATTTGATCGGAAAATGACCTGGAAAAACTGCGAAATGATCAGGAGTTAAATTAAAAAACGGCGAATTTACTTCTGATCGCAATAAAATCCAAGCTTTCAGTATTTAAATAAAGAGTGGAGACTTGAGCGGAAAATGACTGGGAATTTTATTGACCTGGAAAAACAGAGAAATGACGGGGAATTTCATTTAAAATTCGGAAATTTACATCTGACCACAGTAAACTTCAAGGTTTTAGTATTTAAATACAGGGTGCCAATTTGATCGGAAAATTACCTGGAAGAACTGCGAAATGATCGAGAATTAAATTAAAAAACGGCGAATTTACTTCTGATCGGAATAAAATCGAAGTTTTCAGTATTTAAATAAGGAGCGTAGACTTGAGCGGAAAATGACTGGGAATTTTATTGATCTGGAAAAACAGAGAAATGACCTGGAATTTTATGAAACTGGTAAAAATCGGGAATTTATTTCAAAAACCGGGATGTTGCTTTTCATCGAAGCGAAATTCAAATTTTTGTTATTTAAATACAGGGTAGCGACTGGATCGGAAAATTACCGGATATGTTATTGGCCTGGAAAAAACCTGGCATTTTATTGACGTGGAAAAAACCGACAAATGACCGGGAATTCAATTTAAAAATGGGGAATTTACTTCTGATTACACTAAAATTCGAGTTTTCATGATTAAACTACAGGGTGCCGAATTGACCAAGTAATGACCGGGAATTTTAATGCCCTGGAAAAACAACGAAATGCCCGGGAATTTTATGGACCTGGAAAAAACCGGGAAATTATTTGAAAACCGGGATTTTACTTTTGATCGAAGCAAAATTTAAGTTTTTGTTATTCAAATCGGGGGTAGCGACTTGATCGGGAAATGACCGGGAATTTTATTAACCTGGAGAAAACCGGGAATTTTATTGACATGGAAAAAACTGAAAAATGACCAAGAATTTACTTTGAAAACTGAGAACTTACTTTTGATCCGAGTAACATTTAAGTTTTTATTATTTAAATGCAGGATGATGACTTGACCGGGAAATGACCGGGAATTTTATTGACTTGGAAAAACGCGGGAAATGACCGGAAATTAAATTTTAAAACTGGGAATTTACTTGTGATCGCAGTGAATTTTGAATAAAAATTGATCTTTTCTTCTTCAAAATTCAACAATTTTGATGAAAATTTGTCTTTTTTAATTGAATATTCAACTATTTAGTTGAAAATGGATATATTTCATTAAAAATCTTTTTTTTTTCTTTGTAGAAAATTACTTAAAACTTCATTACTTAAGTTTTGTTTAAAAATTCATCTTTCTTAGCAAAAATCATTATTTCCTGACTGAAAGTTCAACTATTTCAGTTGAATATTCATCCTTTTAGTTGAAAATACAACATTTAGGATGAAAATTAATTTTTTTTTACTAGATATGCAACTATTCTATTTTGTTTAAAAATTTAGTTTTTTCTTAGTTTAAAATTCAACGGATTGCTTGAAGATTTTTCTCCTTTGTTTGAAAATTAAACTATTTCGTTTAAATTCGTGTATTTTGTTGAAAAATTGTATTTTTTGGTAGAAAATTAACCTTTTTTAAAATGTATCTTATTGTCTAAACATTCATCTTTTTGGTTAAATATTTGAGTATTTCAGCTAAATATTCATTATTTAAGTTGAAAATTTATCCATTTCGTTTAAAATTCCACTATTCCGGTTGAAAGTTCACAATTTTATTTCAAAATTAATTACTTTGTCATTTTTTACTCGATTGTGTTGAATGTTGTTTAAATGAAGATCATGGTTGAAAATAAATGTTAGCATTTCAAAACAAATATGGATGTTACTTTTATTTAACCGGGAAAATTCAAAAACTTGACCAGGAAAACCCTGAAAATGACCAGTAATTCGAAATCGTCCGCTGAATCTTACCCTGAAGTTTGGAACATGACCAAAAATCAGTTCTAATAAAAACTCCTAATTTTGTCTATGAACGGAAGATATGATTTAAGAACGTTATTGAACTTTGGGACTTAGTTAGGCCTCTATTATCTGGAAGTTTTCGAAATCGGGAAGTTTCGGAAGCCGCGGGGGTTTGCTTCCTAATTTATGTGTACAAACTCGAACTTGAAAACGATGCTGCGGCGTCGGTTAAATTCCTCGGTCAGATCGCCTTGATAAAAGACTCCTTCCCTTTTTCAAACAAGCGCGAAGCATAAGGTTGAATTCGAGGATAAATTATTCCATTGGGGCGTACATTTTCATTCGGTATCTGCACTCGTTGTTCCACTTGAGAAGAGAGAGATGGAGATAGAGAACCCTTCTTCTTTTCAGGAAAGTTTAATCCCGGACGGAACACCGTGAACTCTTTGGACGCTCAGTGTCAATGTCGCCCTGATGAGTTTATTCTGTGGAAGTTTGGGGTATCGCAAATTAACATCAGCTCTCCACAGAAGCTTGTTTCAAAAACTCTATTTTTTTAAAGTAAAAAAGTCTTTTTATTCTTTTCTTCAAAGCTTAAATATTGGATGAGTCTCTACTCTCTATTGATATGGCTAACAGTTCAACCATCCATCATATTCTAGAACTTTTATCAACACTGTTATATTTCTTAGCCCCTTTGTACATTCCTTTAGAATTTCCTATTCCCAACTTCTTTGTGCTTCTATTAAAAAGATCCTCGACTTATGAATTCATTCTGAGGAAATGGTTCGAGATTACCAACCGAAAAGAAGACCTGTTATAAATTTTTTAATAAGTAAATAGACACGAAAGGAAGAGACGTTTACAATTTTTTCTCCTTTGGAATACAAAGAGTCTTTGATCCTGAGGGGCGGAACTGGGTCTCTGAAACTGCTTTGATTCATAGCCTTGCACTCGTGTTTGCTTACCGGCCTTACCGTATTCCAAACGGAAGACAGCTATTGTCCCGCGTTATTCAAGATCAGCGTTCGATACTATCATCATGATTAAAGTCGACAAGGCAGGTTTAATCCAATTACTTCACCTGGATTGCTTTTACAACCCTGCAGATCCTTCGCCTGATAAGGGTCCCTCAAAAAGGGTAAAGTTCTTTGAAAGTTTTGAAAGGTTATGAATCCCACACTTTGCCTGCGGAGAGATCCCCTCGCATCCTAATTTTCTCTCGGCGTACGCGTGCAATTAGGAAAATTGCGGGGTCATCCGTCCGGCGTCAGTTTTAGAGGCACGTGCCGAGGCTGGGATTGGATTACACACGGACGGACCTTTATTAATCCCGTTACGATTAGAAACGAGGAGAGAGTGGCCAAGGCTAATCAGCTCTAATTGCCCTTCCGGCGGCGAGATTCAATCCTTGAACCTTTGCTCTTGAACTGTGACTGGTGGCTGATCCGATTGTAAGTCAATACTTACAACCAAGACCTGCACTAATAGCTCCATTCTCTCTAAGAACTTGTTTCAATCGCAAATTCATTCCAAGAATAGTGTCTTCAAAAGGATCAATTGACCTCGTAATCAAAATGTACAATTCGGTAACATCCCCAACAGATTTAAAGATTCAATTTATAAACATGGATTTAAAGGATTGATTGACTTGTTTCGGATGGAATGAGATTTTGAAAAATGAGCATCCGAAATGGTATTCTTGCACTGAGTCCTTTTAATACCCATTCTTGACAGGTAAAATGATTCGTTCCGAGCGAGCTTCATTAATCCTCGACTCAAGATTAGCTTCCTTCTGCGGTGTCTCGGATTATTTGTCACCCTCATTTCGAATAATGGTATACTGGCCACGCGATGCTCCAAGTTCGCGCGCTGGTTTGAATGCTCGCTTTGCTTCGAATTGATTCAATGGCGCTAAACCGATCATAAATTTGAATGGCTTATACCTACATACAGCGATATCGTCGCCTCTACGCCTTCAGATACCTTGCACATTGTGCCACTTGTTCGGAGCTCAGGGCGACTTCCTGTTCCTCCTTCACAATCCTGATATAAAAGCAGGAATTCAGAATATCCACGAAATCCAACTACCTCTCTGAAAGATTTTATCAAAAATGCGCTTTACACGTTCCATACTCAACGATAACTATTCTATAATTTGGCTTTTAGTGTCAAGTCCCAGACAAATAAATTCGTCAATTTAGATGCTAGATTGAACCATAAAAGATGATAAGTCGATGTCGTATTCATAAGGATCAGGCTATGCGGCTTCGAGGCTCAAGGATGAAAAAGGGAGGGTACCATGGAACAATAAAATACACTCTGATCCTCTCCTCTGTCTATGCAACGAAATTCCTTCTCAGGGATGTCAGAAATTTTAAAACGTTACGGGAACGTCTCTTTTCGACTTTGGTCTGATTCTCCATGAAAGATTTGCCGACGGCGTGGCATCTAGTATGCAGGTGAACATAATGTGCTTTTCCTGAGGGATCCATCTGACGTATAAGAAGGGACCTTACATTTTGGATAAGCGTAGCGTTTCATAATTCATTTCTAGGCGCTGCAACGGAAATTTAGTATTCCCAGGTGCACTTGCGGGTACCTCGGACTAGCTTCAAAATTATATCCTGCATGAAATTATGCACCTTCCTACACTTGGACGGTTTCCCACATAAACAAAAATTCATAACATACATTTATTATTGAACTGACATCACCAATCGATCGTATTCAATTCCTGACGTATTGGAACAAAATAATTCTTAATGCAAGAAAGTTTTAACTGATAACCTCTCATTAAAACCATAAGGTTCTACACTCGTGAAACTTTTGTTTCACACATATTGGACAATGGGAGGTTTAATGTGAATAAGTGCCAGGTGCTATTTCCTGGGAAAGTTGTCTCGATTGTGAAATAGTTGTTACGAATGCTCGCTTAGTGGAAGAGAAGCTTTGATATTCTAAACGGATAACATAAATAAATATAGTTGTGAAATATATACATTGTACAATGTATATGTAGCAGAGAAATGCGTTTCCTGCACTGACAGTCTTTCTTACTGATGCGAGATAATAAGGTACAGAAAAACTAGCTTGCAGAAGAAGTATTTTCTTCTAAAAGACTATTTTAATGATACAGCTCCCCTTATTGAAAGGAACTTACTCGGCGATGCGGTTTATTATATATAATGACTGGTATTTCCGTCCATAATAGAAAAAGCAATCAGATTATGATTAACTATGTATATCCATTCGAAATTACCAGCCCATTTTCGCAAAGTGTGTTATTTATGTAGCGCTGTTGATAATTAATTAGGGTTATTCATTTGAAAAGGGATGTGGCACGTAACCATAAGAAGGGGTAGTCTCTTCCCTGTGAAAGCAGGGAAATATTAACCTAGAACATAACCAAGTGGAACGACGTCTCTCCGGCTCATGAAACATTAAGTGGGATCGTAATGGGAAAATCCTCGCTGGGTCGCGTGGCCGTTTGCGGTGCACCGAAGGGTTTGCTCGAATTACCTTTCACGAAGAAGAAAATGGGTACCCTTTAATGTATGCGTGTGTCCTTTGTGCCTTTTGAAGATTCCTGTGTGGTGTCATCATCGATGAAATCCTTGCATACAAAAGCTGCACATGAATTCATTCCGGCGGTCAAAAAAACAATCCAATTCCGTCCTGGGTCTTTCTAAAAACCTGATGAAAGGAGAAGGAAGAGGTGAAGGCTAACCTATGTCCGTCACCTTTAGTATGTAGGAGATGTCTACGAGACGTTACTCTTCATCCGAGGTGGGGGTAGAGGATCAGAAAAGGCACGAAGGGGCCTTTGGTGACCACCGGTCGGAACTTGAGTGCACGACATACAAAAACTCGAAAAAGACGAAAAAAGGAGTTTAAAGTGAACGTGCATCCAGCAGAAAAAAGAAAAGAAGGGTAGAAACAGAGGGGACGTGAAAAAGAGGGAATGAAACATGGAAAGTGAGAGGTGTTTCATAAAGTATGAACCCTCGATGTGGACGTGCATGTAGATGGAAGCTACCCCTGGACACTGGAGAGAGAAAGAAGCCTTCCCCTCATTCCGTATTCCATTTTACTCTCGTATTCTCATCAGCCATTGTCTACTTTTCCCATAGCGCCGACACGGTCCACAAGCCTAATTATCTGACGTTGGGACTTCAGCTCCCCACTTTCGAGTACGTTGCTAATTGACGCAACGTGCGTTTGGGCCGATATATGCAAACAGGAGCTTTCTCGCACTCCACACCTCCTTTCTGCCTTCCGACGCGACGCCTCACCAAGAGAGCAAAAAAAGCGAACACGATTTCGTCGATTATGGGGAAAAAAGACCAGCGATGTGCCCCAGGCGACTAAAAAGCGAACGTCGCCACAGCGATTCTCAACTCGTTCAGAAACTTTAAGGTGGAAAGGAATTTCTTTATATTTTTATTATACAAGGAATTGAAGGAATTCTTTCAGAAGGTTTTAATGTTTGTGCCCTATTTCTATTCTTCAAATACGTTCCTGCATTTTTGAAAAACCTACTAAACCGCACAATGACAGACTATTTTGAATCTCTGAAATGAGACCGTGCCTTAAAATGTCGATTCTACGTTCAATTTAATTCCCTGCGATTTGAGGAAAAGCGATCAATTTTGATCAAAGCCGGTTTTTAGTTTCTGAAATCTGAGTTGATAGCTGCAGCCTGAATGGTTCAATAAAACACTAAAGTCATGATATCTCTGAAATGGGCGATCGGTCTTTTGTCAGAACGTAAGCACCATTCATTCCAAAGCAGCCAAACTTTTGACAAACTGCCAATATCATGCCCAAACTAGAAGACGATCTTGCAGCAGACCCGGGGTTTTACGATTGACAAACAATAAGACCAAGTTCCTGATTCGAGCCGACGGTTAAGACTGACTCCTGCGAGGGTCGTAATCGTGAACCCCGTGAAGTCGCAGGATTTCATTGGTTTGAAATGTGTTTGCGCGGTTGGAGCTATGGTTAAACGTTCTTAGGGAGAAGGGAGGAGAAGTCCTGTTCAAATAATAAGCTCAAATGAAAGTCGAATCCTGGCGCGAATGCCGCGGGCATTACCGCGCCTATATATATTAGCAATATCCGACCCTACCTCGTAACAGATAGATTCAAATGAAAATTTATTAAAAGTAATTTTGGTAAGTTTTCGAACATTCCCCAAGTGTAATTCCTACATCTACATGTTAAAAAAAAAGCACTTTTGGAGCGTGTGTCCAAAAACACCAATCTGGCTGGTTCTTTTATTATTAAGGTCTCTATTTTAATTGTGAAAAGGTGAGAAAAAACTGAATCTCGTTGCTATTGTTTGGTGTCCGGTGTAACAGTTTAATCGCTTTAAGCATTTTTACCGTCCAGGGAAAAGGAGAAAGAGCGTAGCACATTTCGCGAAAAGCGGATGAAAACGTCAAGCCGGAAGTTTTCGAGGTGGACAATATGAGGAGTGTTACGCTTTTTCTGTTCTCTCTTTTTCTCTCTCCCTGCAGAATAGGCGACGTGTACACAGAATCCTATAACTCGTTACCGTCCTCCTTTCAGAGTCTCACCCTCGGCGTCTCTTTTTTTCCCTCGCGAGACGAGAGGCGCCATTGTGGGGGTCATCGCCGACCCCATTGAGTCGATAGGGAATGAAAGAAGTCAAGTTCTTGATCTCTCACGTATAACATATGTTGTGGAGAATATCTTTATGAATTTTACGACAGAAATGATTTTTTATTCATTCCAGAATTTGTCATTCGTATGATTCTACTTACAAAGAGAGGCTTTCATATTTCTGGTATGTTAATTTTTATGTGATTTATAAGCGGACGAGAACATAGTGCGTGCTATAATATCTTCATTCTTTAGAGAGAAAAAACTTGGTTTATCATATTTGAACAGAAAAATGACCAGACACATTTTTTGGTAAATGTTACAGGAGGGAAGTGCGCAAAGTACTTTTTTCGCAGTGATCGCGAAAACCTAATTCAGTGATTGTAGATGGTCTGTGAAATAGGGTTTTCCATGAAACTGTTGCAGAAGAAAAAACCAAGTAGTGTTTTTGGGAAGAACGAAAGAAATCTAGTTAAGGGACAAGACCACTTGTGACACTTGTCATCAGACTTGGATCAGGAAGTAGGGTAGACCGGGGCAGGTTGTGACACATTTTTCTTTTCTTTTACATTTCATATTTAAGAAGACTATGATTCGTCAAAGTTTTAAGTAAACCCTCAGATTCAATAGACAAGTATCGAATTTAAGGTAATCGTAACGCTATAGTTATTGATTATCAAAAAATAACGACAGGTCGCTTGTGACAACATGTCCCGGTCACGAGGCATGTTGTCACATCAAATTTAATTGCATAACAATTGTTGACCAAACTTTGTTTAAGTACAATTTTATCATACAGTAATACGCTGGAACAGTGAATTTTTTAATATGAAGAATTCGGATTCTAATTTAAAACGGGATATTTAAAAAAGAACTTAAAATCATGAATTGGAACAAGAAATTTTACAAAAAATTCGAATTCTTAGTTAAAACGGAAAATTTGCGAAAAGTATTAAAATTCCAGATTTGAACAAGGAATTTTCAATATTTAGTCAATTGTAATTTGGAATCAGGATCTAATATTGCTAACAAGAGTATAATTTTTAACATTTTTTAATTTACTGATTGATTCTTCAATTTAGAGCATTGAAAATGATAATGTGGATCTATATTTTTAAAACTAAATATGAATCTTTGAACTCTACAATTTATCAAAGTTTTAAATGTGTAATTTGATGGTTTTACTACATTTTATTTAAAATTGCTTAGTTAAAAAGTTTTGGTAGCTTCCATTTCGTACGTGTAAATTATTAAGCACTTGAATACAAAACTGTTCAAAGAAACAATTTTTAAACTTCAATTTTCAAAGTTTAAAATTCAAGAGTTTAACTTTGAATCTTTTTATTAGCAGTTCAGTTTTTATCATTACGAATGGAACATTTTTTAGATTCAGTTTTCGATTTTTGAAATTTCATTGTCCATGAAAAATGTCTGCGAACCGGAAAATGACCGGGAATTTTTTTCTTTGATTAAAACGGCTAACCTGTTTTATCATGCCGAGCGCCGGCATACACAGACACGTTTTGGAAATGACTAATGCTGCTCTCTAGTTATTACTTTTTTAAATAGAGCCATTGTGACACCGTGCCCCATGTGACAGCGTGCCCCGAGGTCCTTTTTTCACTTCGAACAGGCTCACGGCCGCCACGTTTAAAATATTTGTTTATTGTTCGTTATATGCTTAATGTCCAATTCTTGAAAACTGAAAAAATAAAATTTTACTTACTGCAGTAGAAAATATTTAACTTGATTTTCCATCAGCACAGCTGATGCAATCGCGACAATTTTAACATACCAAGAGATGACATACACAGACGCGTTTTGGCAACGACTAGTGCTGCTCTCTAGTTATTACTTTTTTTTTTTAATGAAGCCAATGTGACAACGTGCCCCGCGTGACAACGTGCCCCGCCTGATAACGTGCCCCACCTGACAACGTGCCATAGTCTACCCGAAGCATCTATAGATTACAGATAGAGCAGGATAGGGGGTAGGATACTAACAAGGATATTTCTTTGATTTTCAATAGTTGTATCAGGAAATAGGGCAATAGAGATGGATAGGGAGTAGGAGAAGGAGAACAGGTTACAAAATTGGGATTAGCAAATAAAATCCAGTTAAGGGACAACACCACCTGTGACACTTGTCATCAGATTCCCTCTTCCGTCTATTAAGTATATCACTGATAATCCACTTAGGTCTAACAAGTCGACTTGAATCGTGCGAGTGAGCGCAAAAGGGACAAAAGGGTACGTATCGAAAGCATCGCATCGGGGATAAAGAATGAAAGAAGGGAAAGAATCCGCAGCAATAAGTGGTAATGGGGGCACCATGAGTGGGATTTGCGCTTTAAAGAAGGTGCGCAGTCGTTCTGTTCTTTAATACTTGACCGTTGACGCGTGCGCTTGCATCGGTAGCAACTAGCCCTAGCCAATGGCACTAAAAGTGGCTCGGAGGAAGTTCTCATCGCTCTTTAGAATTTATTGCGCACAATGGGTGACAGCGTGTAGGTACTGTACGATGTACGTTTTTAGGGGTCCCTGGGGCTCAGCTTCGGCTCTGGACTCAGCTGCCCCGCATTATGCACGCCCTACTGCTCCATTCGTCCTCTCAGCAGGATTCAATTCTCTCTTTCTCTCTCTCGCTCTCTCTCTCTCTCTCTCTCTCTCTCTTCCTATTTTTCTCTTTCTTTCTCTTTCTCTCTCTTGTCCCTGTATTTCTCTTTCTCTACCACTTCCTCATCTCGGATGTTCAGAACTCGCTTATTAATTCACAGCGTGTGCGATTCGTAACGTGCCGCAGCGCCACTGAAAGGAAAGCATTCTGTATTAATAACGACTAAGTAGCTAATAAAGCTCCGGAGAGTGAATGCATCGTTTAAAAAACCATCGATTCTGCAGCTCATGCTGATGCTGCCAATGAAGACATTGCGATTGCAATTTTTTCTTGGTTGAGATGTACTCAGTTTATTGGTTTGATCTGGTAAGAAGAGGTTTTGGTGCTTGAGTTTTATCATTGCCAGGACTGCCACAGAGTCACTTAATTCATTTAAGTCCTTTTTTTCTTGAATCACCTTTTTGTCATTTTTAAAATGAAAATATCACTAGTCACTTGTTTCATTAAAATAAAACAAAGAACTCAAGAGTTAAACCACTATTGACTTGAGGTCTATACCTATTTTTAATTTTTTTAAAATTTTTTGAAGTTTACTTGAAAGCCAATAAATTCAGTAACTGCAATTTATCGAAAATTATTTAGAGTGGCCGTTTTAATCGCAGAATAATATTCCCATTCATTTCCCAGGTCGCAAACATATTTTACGATCAATAAAATTTAAAAAATTGACATCTGAAGCTGAAAATTTTTCCATTTGAAGTAATCAAAAATAAACTATAAATTAAAGAACTCAAAGTGGAACACTTGAATTTTAATTGATTTGAAATTGAAGTTCAAAAGTTTTTAATTTAACTAATGTTATATTCAATTGCTCAATAATTTAAACATATAAAATATGAGTTAGTTACTAACTTTTGTCAATTGATCAATTTGAAATAAATTGCAGGTGAACAGCAAAGTTCAGAATTTTTAACTTTTATCAATTACAGAGTTCAAAGAAAAAATGCAGTACCCAAAATATAAATCCGCGTTATCAATTTCACTGTTCTAAATTAAACAATTCATCAGTGATCTTTCAAATTAAAGAAATTTTATTTTTTAAATTAATTTTGTGCTAGAAACATAAAAGATTGAAAAATTAATTTCTTTTTTAATTTAACACTTCATAAATTAGAAGTTAGACCATTTTTATTTTAAATAGTTTAAACATTCTTGAAAAGCTTCAAAATTTCGAGAAATCTAGAAGCAGTTTTAAATTTCTTAAATTTTAAAATGTTTAATTTGAAAAAATTAAACAAATTTTTTAAGTAATTCTAAATATCTTTTAAAATAAATCGAGTTTTCATATGACTCTTAGAAAGTTCTGCTTATTAAATGCAGAAAAAAATTTGGGCCATTTCAAGTTTTGAAAAGGTTCACAATCAATTTAATATTTGAAATGATTTCAAATAATTTAATCGAGGTGTACTAAACCGACAGAGCCTAATTTAAAAAAATTTAAATTTTCTTAAATTTAAAATAAAAAACTTATAAGTGTTTCAAGAATTGTGAAAAGTTTGAAAATAATAAAAATATTTTATTATGATTCCTAAGAAGATTGAAAATGATTTTTTATGTTAAAAATTGATTTTAAGAGAATATTTTTAAGATTTTACGGAAACAATTTAAAATTAGTAGGCTTTTGTAAAAATAGTAGGAAAAATTAAATTAATTAAAAAAGATATTTAGCCCATTTTTCCTACAAATTTTAGAAAAACCTGGAAATTAAAAAAAATCTTTAAAATATTTCAGATTCTCTTTTGACAATTTTGAAAATATTTAAATATCTTTTTCATTATGCTCTCAAAATAATGATTCAAAATGAAAAATCACTTTCAATTTTACTAGGAATCTTAACAAACTATTTTTTTTTTCTTTAAAAGCTTTTACACATCTTAAAAGGCTTTTAATTTTTTTATCGGAAATCTGCAAAAACCTATTTTCAATATCATTTCAATTTTTTTCTACAAAAAATAAGTGTTATTCATGAAAGTTCAATAATTTTACTTAGAAATAAACATTTTTCGAATAGAATAATTAAAATTGTAACGTTCAAAGTTTAAAGGTTCTTCAAAATTTTAACGATTTTTGTCTTTCTCTGTCAAACAATTAGGTTTCAAATTGTTTATTTTCAAAATATGTTTCCTTTCAGTTTACTCTTCTTAAATGATCAGTAAAATATTTGTAAATATTAAATAGCTATTCTTTTTCTTAATTAAATAATTTCAAATTTAATCGGTTAAAAATTGAATAATTTTGACTGAAACAATATTTTCAACTTTATAAAAGTCTTTAATTACGAAAATATTGGAATAACAATTTTTTAAATGTTTAAAATAGTTTATAAAGTTACAATCGATAAAGTTTTGTAAAATAAATTATGGTTTACTTTTTAATACTTAAAGTACAGATCCATTAACAAATAATGTTTTTATTTATATTTAAAGTTAATAAAATAGAATTGTTTCTTATATAAAATTTTCAACTTCAAACGCTTTTAATTTTCAATTAAGTTTTTAAGACTAAATTTTGAAAATCTTTAAATTTAAAATTTAAAATTAAAAATAATAATTTAAACCGAAAATTGTTAAAAAAAAGATTTTAAAATTACTCATTGTAATCTAAATTATATTAATGAAAACGATAACAATTAAACTAATTATTTTTAAAAATGGTTAAAATCGAACATAGATAAAATTTTGTTTTATAAATTTGTAAAATTCGCGGTGAAAATAAAAAATTTACTGTCATTTTCCGGGTTTTCCTGCTATCAAAAAATTCCCGGTCATTTCCCGATTTTCCGGGTCAAGCGGCCACCCTGATTGTTGAAAGCGGTTATTAACTTCTGATTGTTTGTTAGATTAAAAAAAATTCTATTGGTAAAAAATTATGCTAAATTTTTTTATGTAGAGTTGTAATTAGAACAATGAAAAAAAAAAATGTTATGAAAGCAAAATAATAGCAAGTTTTTATTTTGTTTCAGGCTTAAATTACAAAAAAAAAAACTTGCTATTATTTTTCTTTCATGGACATTTTCTCATTCGTCGTTTCCAATGCAAAAAAATTATTATTGGAGGAATTTAAGTTTCGACATTTTCAAATTTTTCTTCGAAAAATGTGCATGTCACTCAGTTTAAAGAAAAGCATGTTTTTTTTTTTAATTTTCAAAAATCCATCGCCAAAAGTCAGAGATCTGAAAAAAAATAGTTTTACCACGATTTTAAGAATCAATATATTATAAAAATGACATTTCAAGTAAAAAACATTATTTTTTATGAAAAATTTAAAAATTCACAAATTCAGTTTTAAAAATAAAGAAATTTTTAAATATAATTATGTGCTTAAACAATTTTTTCTTTAAAAAATTGCTCCAACAGACTTGGCGCGGCAGCTATCTTAACTTGAATTGTTTTAAATTAATTCAAAATTATGATGAATTTATCCTGAAATCTTGAATACTGATCTGGAATTTTTCTAAATTTCAACCAATTTTTTTGAATTTTTGTTATAAAAAAAATCATTCACATAATTAATAAACATTAGTGACCTGCTCAATGTGATTTAATTTTCGGATCAGAAATCAGTCATATTGATCATTGGAATAGAAATTGCAGATAAAGTAAATAGAGAGCTCTAGTTCTGCAGGTCAGTGAGCCGTACCAAGTAGTTGTCGATTGAAGATTCCTGTTCGATTCCCTAATCGGCTTACTTTTTTGAAACCAAATAAAACTTTAGCTACCGAAATAAAAGCGGATTACTTTTTCCGAGTGCTTTTTTTTGGAAGAAATCTCGCGGGACCCGTTACGAGGACCATGGGATCCCGTGACTCCAGACGATCGAACGAAGACTCCTCTCGTGATCGTAGACACAATCGATTCTTCATCTCGATTAGAGATCTCCCGGAGGTTCCCAGCACGAGATATCGGATCTGCACGTTTCCGTACCTTTTATTTTCTCGAGTTTTAATTCCTCGCACTTGCTCAAGATAGCTTCCTTTTCCCAGCAGTAGGAAATTAATGATCGACGCGGTCGACTTTAAATTGGATTTGGGACCAAAGAAAATTGAAAAAATTATCATTCATTTCAGAACTCTCGGGCTTCAAGGTTTGCATCGGGGACGGGCGATCTTGAATTTTCAAATCGATTTTCATCAATCCGATTAGTCGAATGAATCTATTCATTTCTCCGACTCTTATAGACGATTCATTTTTTTTCTGATTTCAAGTGATTTCGAACGACTTTCAAGTATTATTTTAATTGAATCCACCTTCTCAATAAGACCTCTCTCAATATTGCCCCTCTCAATATTGCCCCTCTCAATATTGCCCCTCTCAATATTGCCTTCCTTAACAGTGCCGCTGAAAAAAAAGTTGAATTTTCATTTTAAAAAGGACCGTTTTTGACCCAAAATGGAAAAGGTAAATTCTAGATTCCCAAAGTAACTTCTCAACGGAAAAAAAGGAATTTTCAACAAAAAATTAAAATAGTTAAGAAAGCAATAAAAAATTTTTTAGTATTAAAATTAGTGGTTAAGTTATTTAATTATTAACCGCAAAAACTAAGTTTTAACCAAACTCAAGAATCCTCAGTCAAGCAGTTGAATTTCCAACTAAAACAAATGAATTTTGAAACAAGAAGTCAAATTTTCTAGAACAAAAAAAATACGATTTGTTAACCAAATTTAAGATTTTTAATCCAAACAGTTGAAGTTTTAAATAAGAAAGATGAATTTTGAAACCAAAACATTCATTTACTACGAAAAAAGAAGAATTTTTCAATAAAACTGAAGAATTCTCAACCAAAAAGTTGAATGTTTAAGAAAGAAGTAAAAATAATTTGTTTTTAATTTTTAAGAAAGTAGTTCAACTTAAACACCTATTCGTTTAATTTTTGACCGATCAAAACGAATTATCAAAAAAATTCAAGAATTCTCAAACAAAAAATTAAATAGTGAAGAAAGCAATACAAAAATTTTTATCATTAAAGTTAGTGGTTAAATTGTTTAATTTTTAACCGCAAAAACTAACTTTTAACCAAATTTAAGAATCCTCAGCCAAGCCATAGAATTTCCAAGCAAAACAAATGAATTTTGAAACAAGAAGTCTAATTTTCTAGAACAAAAAAAAAACGATCTGTTAAATTCAATTTTAAGCTAAAAACTATCAATTTTGAAACAAAAGTTTAATTTTCTACCGAAATTTTTTTCTAAACAGAATTCAAGAATTCTGAACCAAAAGGTTGAATTTTCTAGTAAAACATAAATTTGTGGGCAAAAAGATTAATTTTGTACCAAAAAATTATTAATTATCTGTAAAATGTTACCATGTGTACTTTTATAGAAAGAAATTTCTATAAATTCTAAAATCACCCACATAAATTGGTAATGTATTTCATGGACCAACCCTTATAGAAATTTACACTTTTACTCTTGAGCAAGTCATTAATGCTAGCGCGGGATTATCGAAAAAGCGGTTCCGAAATTCGTGGGTGAATAATATTAAAGAATATTAAAATATGTCATTAAAAAATATCTAATATTAAAAGTTTAAGTTTTAAATATTAAAATAATAAACATTAAAATATTAAAATATTGAATACACTTAAACCTAGATTTAGTGATCCTCCATTTAATGTTTCCGAGAATTGACGCCGCGCTGTGGGGATTGATGAGAGGAGCTGCAGGAGGAAATTCGTTGCTCCCTCAAGCATCACAAGAGAGAGAGAGAGAGAGAGAGAAACGAAAAAAACAGGAGAGAGACAAAATAGTTTCGAGACTCTGGATTTAATGTCACGCTCAGCCCCATATTGACATTAAATCCAGGTTTGAGTCTATTAAAGAATAATATTTAAGAACTCATAACGCTTAGAAAATACATTCATTTCGCCATAACGACTGACCCATAACGACCGGACCCATAAAAGCATCTCCTCGAAATTCATGATTGATTCCTTATTCTCCGACGAATTCTTAACAATAGACTCAAATACAGAATCAGTCGTAACAAATCATTGCCTTTTAATACGAGATTAACACAAAGCCGACTTTTCCCCAAGTTATAAATTAATGGAGAACTTCATGGTATTTGTGCCAACCCCTAAATTTTAACCGATTAAGCCCAAAGTAGATCATTTTTCGAAAAGTGAAAAATAAGGGCCACCCTAGTGAACACCAGATTGCAGGAGTAACTGATCCCTTGGATAACAACTAGTGTGGTCCAGATTTGGGTAACATCACTCAACCTGGTCCCAGCGTTACGCCAATAATTAGACTCACATTTTTCCACTTTTTCACAAAGCCGCATTCTTACGCCTTCAAACTAAGTAGCTTTTAAAAATTTAAAGGACCGGATCTAGGCCAGAGAATTTGACTAAGAGGGCGTTGCCTCGTCTTTTCACGGCTCGAGACCCTTCGTCGAAGCGCACATGGTGGGCATTATTCCCAAAGCGAAGCGTGTCAGCCCCGGAATGGGGGGTCCCTTTAGTGCTTTTTCGAAATTTCTGATCATAGCCTAGCTAGTTTTAATCGTCCATCTGTCCCGACACGCTTCAGCTATTGATCTGCTTCTAAAGTCGCTTATTTATTGAAACGAAAGCAGTCATCTAGATTCTAGAATGTTGATATCACGCGAAAGGTAAATGCCTTCGTTCCATACATATTCAGGAACTAACGTAAGACTATGTACCGAGCGGAACTCGGCTCTGTTTCGAATCTAAGTAACGATAGTTACGAACCCCTTCAAGCTCTGATTTCCAAATTGACAGACCTAAATTTCGTTAGTCGGTTAGTCCGCGACCAGCTGAACAATACGAGTTTCGAACCCCTTTAATTTTAGAGGGTGCCTTTGTGAAGTTAAATTTGCAAGATTTTCTGAAGAGTACTCTCTAAATCTGAAATAGTGATTTTCAATATTTAAATTAGTGGCTTTACGGTTGCACTAATTCAATTAGCCCTAGATGGTCACCGTGGGTGAAATTCACCCAAACAATTTTTCAAACTTTTCGTAGAGTCTGTTAATTGTTTCAACGTTGCTGGTATGTTACAATATTTTAAGCGATAATTTTGGTGACAAAAACTATTGAATCTTTTTTTAAAAACCTTTAAGAATACCTACATATGTTTTTTAGATTTTTAGAACTCAATGTTACCACTGTGACCTAAATGATATCCTACTGAAGTATGACCATTTGAGATTAAGAGATTTCACATTTTAAAAAAATGGTTAGTTGAGCCAACAGCTATTTTATTAGTTGGTACAGCTATCTTATTAGTTAGTATAACAATTCAATTAATTGCTGCGACTCTTCACTTAGTGCTAGCAACTAAGTAAATGGTTGTCCCAGCTAACAAAATAGTAGTACCGTATCTTACAAACTAAATAGTTGGCCCAACTAAACATTTTTTTCAGTGCACTAATCCGAAAAGTGGATTCTACTAATTCAAATAGTGGATTCCACTAATTCGATTAGCAACAATTTTCTTAAAGACTCTTCTTTGCAAAATAGAGCAGAAAAATTTCCTCACGAAGATTTCATCTAAAAAAATGTATTTTTTCCCCTTCTTAAAAATTTAACTTTTTGTTTGTAAATTGGTAAATTTTATTGAAAATCCATCTTTTTTGGTAATAAATTAATCTTTTTGTTTAAAAATAATTCTCTTTAAGTTTAAAATTCAACTTTTTTGTTGAGAATTCTCAAATTTTTTAATAATTCTTCTTTTTTGGTGATAAATTAAACTTTTTGTTTAAAAAGTCATCCTTTTTAGTTAAAAATACAACTACTGATTGAGAATTCTTGAATTTTGTTAAAAAAGGTTTTTGCGGTTAAAAATTTAACAACTAAACTACTTTCTGTTAAACTAAAAAAATCATTTTTTAAAAATTTCTTTTTAAAAAATTCAACTTATTGGATGAGAATTCCTGAATTTTATTGAAAATTCGTCTCTTTTGGTAGTAAATTATTTTTTTTGTTCAAAAATTAATATCTCTTAGTTAAAAATTCAACTTTTTTGTTGAGAATTCTTAAATTTTGTTAACATTTTGTCTTTTTTGGTAGTAAAGAAATATATTTTGTTTAAAAATTCGTCTATTTTGGGAATAAATTAAACGTTTTGTTTAAAAAGTAATCTTTTTTAGTTGAAAATTCAATTGATTGATGTATTTAGTTGAGAGTTCGTCTTTTCTGGTTCAGAATTTAACCAGGTTTAAATGAAAATATTAACTATTAAATTTTTCGTTGAGATTTCACTTTTTAGGTTAAAAATTGAACTAACTTGATAAAAATTAGTTTTTTTATCGGTTTGAAATCAATTATGTAACTGAAAATTTAACAATTCGGTTGAAAATGCGACTTTTTTGTTAAAAACTTATGTAATTTTTTTAACATTCGTCTTTTTTGGTGAAAAAATAACTTTTTGGTTAAAAAATCAACTATATGGTAACAAAGGATGCATTTAGATAAAAATTTAACTGCTTTTTGAAAATTTGTTCTTTCTTAGTTAAGAATGTATATTTTTGCGTTAAAAATTTGTCTTTTCGGCTTGAACATTGTATAATTTGGTAGAAAGTTTAACTGATTGGTCATTTTTAGTTTTTCAATGTAACTATTTTGTTGAAAATGTATGAAATTGGTGCAAAACACTTCTTTGTTAAAAAATTAAACTTTTTGGTTAAAAACGAATCTGTTTTAGTATAAAATGAAACAAGCATTTTTTTAAATCAAATATACTTAAATTAAAAAAAAATCATTTTCGCTCATTTAACAAAATTATAACTTGAACACAAAATATATTTAATTAGCATGTTTGACTTCATTGCGACTACATCGGATAATTTTTGATTTTAAAAAATCACTCGATTTTTTAATTTGCAATAAAGCATAACAACTTTAAAAAATAGCAGTTTTTAATTTTTTTAAATTTGGTAATTTTTGAAGGTAGGTCAGATTTCAAATTAAAACTTTCAATGTGTGTATTTTTGAATTGCAATTAAAAAAAAATTGAAAGTTGACCCTCTGAACTTGAAATCATGTAAAAGAAGAAATATTATCTTAGTGGCAACAAAAATTATTTTTTTATTTTATTTAAATAGTTCGAAATAAGTTGTAGCATCTTCAGCTGTTTTATTAATGATTCTCCGTATTATCCGAGCATACACCTCGGTTAATGCGGAGTGCTTGGATGAGTCCTGTTGCCTCGGATAAGCGGAGCCTCGGATAATCGAAGGCCGGATAATTTAGGTTCTACTATATTTGAATCACTATTTGAATGTCCATTTTCTACTAATTGTGTGCTAGTGAAAATTGCACTATGAAAATGGTGAATTTCATCAATTGAAATAGTCAAAGAAAGATTTTTTAACTATTTTAATAGTGTACCTTTCCAAATTAGAGTAGTTGAAGAAATGCTTTCAAAAACTTGTATTAAATAATTTTTCTTTTTGTTTCAGGTGAGCATCTTCACATTTCGTTTGTTTCCACGTCATGTTAAATCCTTTGTAAGTATTGCCAGGAAATATTTATATTTCATACTGAATTTGTGGCTTTTGAGGAATTTAAAGGCCTTCACAAAAATGCAACAAACTCAGAGAAATTCAGACTGAGTCAATCAATTAAAAATAATTAGAAGAAATTCAAGTGAATTCAAAGTAATTATAAATACTAGACGAAACCAAACCTACATGCAGCGAGGAGAAAATCCTGACATGTTCTGATCTTTCTGTCGTGATCATGAAACGTTGATATAGAAGTATCCCGTTTGAATTTTCAGTAGGGCTTCAGATAACGAGAGTTGAAAAGAAAGTAACAGTACCAAATCGTTTAGAGTTTAAAGATTGGTTAAAGATATCGATACATTTCTTATCTTATTATAATACAACAGATTTCGGACAGAGGTGGGTGTGATCCATATTCTGTTCCATTAAATGGAATTTCGAACAAGCCATGATCTTCATTCTTTAACTGCCTTGAAGTAATATCAAAAGAGATTTCTTTTAGTAAGGAAGGACTGTTCAGATAGGAAATGATAAACAGGGTGTCCCAGAACTAAGTGTCTGAATTTATATGGCTGTATAAACAAACAAAAAATAAAACAAAACTTCCTTTGGCAAAAATTTATTGAAGCTTTAGTTTTCGAGTTATGAAATGATTCATCTGAACCAATCAGGACCGCCGCATACGTGCGTGAGAGAGAGAGACCAACGCTGTGTTAGTGACCGCTGCTGAGGAGAAAGAGGCAGCGGTCCCTAACACACCGTTGGTTTGCCTCTCACGCACGTATGCGGTGATCCTGATTGGTCCAGATGAATCATTTCATAACTCGAAAACTAAAGCTTCAATAAATTTTTGCCAAAGGAAGTTTTGTTTTATTTTTTGTTGGTGTATACAGCCATATAAGTCATAAAAAGTTTCAAAGGATTTAAAAGTATTTTGAATCTTTAAAGGTATTTTAAAAGACTATAAGAAATTTTTAATAATTCCAACAATGTAAAAGGTTTTCAAAGGATTGTAGAGATTTTAGGATATTTTTAAAAATTTCAAAGAACTTTTAAGAGCTTTAAAAAGTTGGAAGGGATATCAAAGGATTATAAATATTTCAGTTATTCAACAAATACCAAGGAATTTTTAATACGTTTCGAAAGTTTGAAGATATATCAAAGCATTTGAAAGGGAATTTAATTCCAAAAAAATCTCCAGAACTTTAAAAAGTTTCAGGAAATTAAAAAAATCCAAAGTATTTGAAATATGTCATGTTATTTTAATAGATTCCAAGACTTTTTCAATAGATTTTAATAATTCAAAGGGTTTTCAAAAAATTTTAAAGACTTTTTTTGGTAAACAATTCCTAACAATTTTTAAGAGCTTTAGCAAATGGCAAGCGATTTCAAAGGAATCCGAAGTATTTGCAAGGTTTTTACGGTATTTAAAAATATCTCGATAATTTCTTAATAGATTTCAGTAATTTTAAAGGTTTCAAGGTTTTGTAAGATGTTGGAATATTTTTTTGAAACTTTACTTGAGTGGAGAATTGATCATTTTCGCATAAAAAATGTTACTATTTTTTTTTAAAAATCAACAATTATGTTAAGAGTTCATACTTTTTGGTTGAGAATATCAACTATTACGTTTTTTTGTTGAGAATTTATTTTTTATAGTCGAACATTCATCTTCTGAATGAAAATTGAACTATTTGGTTGAAAACTACTTTTGTTTTGGTTGATGATTAATATCTTTGTTGAAGCAGTTTAACTAATGTGTCGAAAGTTAATATTTTTGGTTTAAAATTTCATTTTTTTAGGGGAATTCATCATTTTTTATCTTAAAAATGCATCAATTTGATTAAATATTTTTCTTTTTTTGAATAAAAAAGCTCAGTTTTATGGCAAAAAACTCTTGTTAAAAATTCGTCATTTTAATTTGAAAATGGATCTCCTGTGGTAGAAATTTAATCTTTTTTAGTAAATAATGTAACGTTTTAGTTCAAATTGATCTGTTTGGTTTAAGGATTCCACAATTCGGTTAAAAATAAACTTTTTTTTTGTTGGTGATTCGTCCTTTTAGTAAAAAATGCAATTGTTTAGGAAAAAATTCAACTGTTCGATCTAACATGAACTTTTTTGTTCAAAATTCTTATTTTTGGGTCGAAAATGAAACAGTTTGTTAGGAAATTCGATTTTTTGCTTGAAAATTCAAGTTTCGTTGAAAATTTTTTGTTTACTAAAAAATTTTTCTTGGTTGAAAATTTTACCCTTTTGGTGAAAATTAGTAAATTTTATTCAAAAATTCATCTCCGTTATTAGAATTTTTATCTTGTTTAGGTGAAAAATGCAACAATTTTGTTGAGAATTAATCTATTTTAGTTAAGGATTTAACTTCTGGCTGAAATATCCAGAAAATATTTGTCTTGAGAAACATATCTTTTTGTCGGAAATTCAACTACTTGGTCGAAAGTTCAAGTTTGGTGAAAATTCATTTTCTTAGTTGAAAATTTATCCATTTTAATTGAAAATTCATTCTTTTTATTCAAAATTAATTTTTGAATTGAAAATTTAACTAGACCGGTTAAATATTTAATTATTTTAGTGGAAAGTAAATTTCTCGGGTTGAAAATAGTTTTTGTTTGGAAACTTAACTTTTTTGAAGATTTTTTCGTTAAAAAATGATTTGAAAAAGTGAAAATGTAGCTATTTCATTGATGGTTGAATATTTGTCTGTTTTATTTGAAAATTATTTTAATTAATTAAAATTATACAATATTGCCTCGGATAACGCGGCGTCTCGGATAACGCGGAGCCTCGGATAACGCGGAGCCTCGGATAATTGAAGGCCGGATAATCGAGGTTCTACTGTGCATCGTTATTGAAACTCGATGTTAATCCTGGTAGAATATCTAGCTTGTTGCGTCAATATCCAAATTCCGTACCAATCTTGCTGTCATGATTATGAACTTTTGATGAAGAGATATCCCGTTTCAATTTTCAGTAGGGTGTCAGATAACAAGAGTTAAGTGGAAAGTAAGAGAATCAAGTGAATGTTAGTGCTCGATACGGTTTGATATAACGTTATAGACTTCACGGTAGTAGCCTCCTCCTCCAGAGCGAGACAAATGTAGTAATGTACCTATGGAGGAGAACCGGGAACTGGGAGTTGGTTCCGACCCCGGGGCAGGCACCAGCTGTCCCATTTAATAGAGCAATAAAGACTTGAATGGAGCTTTGATTTATGCGCCTCCTATTATTAACAACAGAGCTTAGGTGGATAACGTGTGTAGGCTATGTCCATGGTTACAGCGATACGCACCTATAGTCCTATAGGTACTGGTTCAACCTCAGTTCTACAATGATCCACAATGCGAGTGAGTCCTTCCATTCCCTTTTTACTTTTATTTGCCATTCAACGGATACCACGGATAAAAAACGACCCAGCGCGTTGGAAGCTTTCGCGAGGTCGACAGCGTTATTGTTGCACTGACAGATTTCCTCACTCTTCCAACACATGGTGTTGAAAGTCGGTTCTGCTTCAAATACCAGACTGACACTTAACTACCTGAATTGCAAAACGAGTTATTTGATCTGGATCAAATTGCTCTCTGTATTTGCTTCATATATTTTGTTTAGATTTTTCTGGGATAAGAACAAGCCTTCAAGATCTTTGGATTTAGTTAGTGATCTGGTAGATTGATGTGTAATTACAGAATCCGATTATCATTTTCAAAGTGTTCATCGGTGTGTCATTTTTACGCCTCTCGCAAGGTTAAAAAAAGTAAGATAAGAAGGGCTGGGATGCATCAAGGGAATTTCAGACCCGGGAAGGAATTCGAGTGTTTTTCTAACCGCCGGGCAGAACTCAAGTACAGCTGAATTCTGAGGGTTCTGTAAGTCGAGGTGCAAGTTCTGTTGGAAATAGCTCGACATGAGTCTAATTTTAGCACATGAGTAACCGGAAGTCGCATGCACTTTGATATAATCAAAATAAAATCCTCATCGCGTTCGAGTGGCAATGAAAGGGGATCCAATTTGCGGCTCGGTGCAGTCGAAACAGAATCTTGAACACGCGCTGGCGCCACTATGATGATCGAGACTGTATTATACTGAATGGTCCACTATGGTCAAGTGTGTCCAGATTCCAGATGACTGATAGATGCACTTTCGCTTCATACGCAGACGAGCTTCCTCGAATTAGCATCAGTATCTGATATATTCCATTACCTTTTTGTAAAATTAGATGTTTCTTAATTTTTATTGATGACTTTAAAACAGGAAATATGTTGTTTCTTAGAGGAAATTAGCCGAGTGTAGAACCTGCCTGATTGCATGTGGTTTCGATCTAGACATTGCAAAAAAAAATCTATTGTTTATTTAGTGAAATTCCACGTTGAATCACCTCTAATAAAGATATTTCTTAATTTTGGAAGAGGAAATATCACGTGAGAAGCTTTAAAAAAATTGATGAATTTCCCCAAGGTTCTACCTCGATTTCAACTCGTCTCATACACCTGGAATTTACGGAACGCAATCTTTCAAATATTATTTTTAATCTAGCACAATAAAATTTAAAAAGCTTTTCACGGGTTTCCGAGTTATAACTAAAAATGTTTCCTGAAAGCATTAAAATCCTTCCAGATGCCTTGAAATTTGTTTAATCTCTTTAAAAACTCTTGGAATCGTTTACAATACCCTACAATATTTCGAATCCTCTGAAATCCCTTCAAATTATTGAAAACTCGTTAGAATTTTTCAAGATATCAGAACATCTTCAAAATCCTTGATGAGTTCCTTCGAAAGATGTTCAAATCCTTTCTGATACTTTAAAATCCCCCGGTATCAGTTAAAAATTATTTTTAAATTGCTGACAATATTTAAAATATTAAAAAATGTTTCTCACTTAAAAAAAACATAGAAAATATTTTAGAGCCGGTTTAAAAGAGATCTACCGGAACTGTGGTAAATCCCAGTCCGCTTCTGTTTATAGATATTTTATTGCCAAATTCAGGGCATAAAAGTTGACTTGAAAAGTCATCAAATTTCGAGAGAATGGAGGCGGAAGCTTTCATTTTTGCGGTTTAGGCGCACGTCACTCAGGGCCTGCAGAGTGATAATAAAACCCGACTTTAAATTACAAACAACATCAAAAAACAAGAAAATTGTTTCGAGGCATACTATATTGAATAGAGATAAAAAAAAGTTTGATTAAAACAGTTGCTTTCGAAAGAGGACTGGGAATCTGTCGGTTATAGCTTTGTCAGTTGAGGGCACATGATGAAAATATACAATTCTGATTTATCCCCAAACCGTTCAAAATATAATTGTTGACGTTTAGTGATTGATTAATATTTTTTTTCTCTTCTCTCTTGAATAATCGTTTAAGCAACCTTTTGCTACGTCATGAGCATGGAATAAAAGTAAGAAAGACGTCTTAAAACTCGTTTTACGATGACAGGTCTTTTATTTTTCTAATACCAAGCTGACGATAATCGACCCATTCGTCATGGCGTGTATGGAGTGTAAGTCTTCCCTTCCCACATCATCGACCATTTTCGCAATGTCAGCTGGTGGTCAATGATGCCTCGTTAAGTCGCGCGATCAGAGAGAATAAATAATCCTCCTACCATTTCTTGTGGGGGTGGTGGTGAGAATATATCTTGCGCGAAAGGGAAGAAAAATGAGGAAAAAGAATGTGATTTTATCCATAGTGGACGAGGATTCACCGCTGTCAGAACGTATCGAGTCCTTCGTTATTTCACGCTGACCTCGACCTCTCTTATGTAAGAGAGAGGGCTTTTTCACCGAGTCTTAAGGGATTCCAGATCCGATATAATTTTTCTTCTCGCCTCGAGGATTGCGCGACCTCTCATTTTCCTTGATCTCCAGCTTCAAGTAAAGGCTCGCGGTTGACAATAGCAGTGATTTCTATCTATTGAATTTCTTCGCTCTGATTCCAATCCCCACTTCTCTTCAGATGCCTCATTCCAAGCGCGTGTCTCTCTAGCTTGAGTTCCCCGTTCTTTTCTTTCTTGCATCTATCGGGTGTCAAATGATGCGTATAGAATGGACTGGAAAGCTGGGTGGATCCATTATCGATTCCTGAGTGATTCTTCGGGCGAAAGGAAAGAGTGGAAAGAAGGTGAAGGAAAGGGGTGGAGGAGGTAGCTACCCTTCTGCCCTGTTGCCGAGCATGTCGTACCACCCGGTGATACGTAGCAATCCCTTCCAGCAACTTACTGTCACGAATAGCCTGGAAACGCACCGAGGTGTATTTTTGTGTCAACTTGAAACGAAAGCATCAACCTTTTTCTGAAAACGGGAAAGGGTCCGAATTAGGCTCCTTTCCTCGAGTTGACACTTTGATATGAACTAAAACCACTGCTTGAATCAGTTATTGGGTTTAAGTTAGGAATTTGATTTTTAAAACCCGGTTGAATAGAAATAGCCAGATGTCCAACTGTTTGCTAAAATATCATGATCATTAGCATGAGTTTCTTTATCGCAAGATGACTCCACTTCCTAAGGTAAAGGCCTGTAATATTTTTACCTTTATTGGGGTTATCAAGTTATAAATTGCATCCAAAAACAAAAATTTTAGAGCTGGCCAAAAAATACTAGTCAACACTGACAAAGCTATCGGATCCAAATAGAATTATGGATCATTATTTCAATTGCCTCTACAGCATCTAATTCTATACAATCTAATTATGCTTATCAACGAGTAAAAATGACAAGGTTTCAACTCGGATATAAAAAAAAAGAAAAAATGCTAACTGCTTTATACAAACTGAGAAGCTTTTAACTCGTGTGAAGAACTCTCAAAGCTTCAAAATCCCATGTAACTTTTATTGCAGACATCAGTGCAGACAACGATTGCACCCAGAAGATTTTACGATGTCCCCTATTGGGAATTTACAGGACCGACTCTAATTACTGAGAAGGTAGTACCCCGAAATCAAACTGATCCGATTAAATACAGCTGCTTTAAATAGATTTCCAATTTATACTCCTATGTATACTGGTGGCTCAAATTGAATCACTGGATGTGGATACGTTATGGTTTTTCCATAGCAATATTAAATTATCACCTTTTTGACAACACATTTACTATACTATGCAAGTTTTTAGAGAAACCTTTTGGACACTGATAAATCGAGGAAAAGAAATCATCCTAAACTGGTTAGAGTCTTATCTGGGAATCGAATAAAACGAGACAGTAGATACTTAGTCAAGTCAGCATGTCTACTCCCAGAGCTTAATGTGTCGGTTCCTGCTCATCATAAAGACTTCAAGAATTACATATGTCAATCTGTCAAAACCTTCTAAAATGATCATTGGAAATCCTCCAACAATATCAAGCTGCACAAGGTTAGAAACGATTTAGAAAAAAAATTAAATCTTAGAGAACCGTAGACACCAAATAACGCTGACGAGGATCAGAATTGAGCACTCTAACTTAGCCTATTCCCACCTAATCACCAGAACTGGGTCTGAATATTTAAATTAAGTGCTCAATTTCAAACACTATCTATAAATTGGATATGATAATGTTTCCTTTTACCATTACGAAATTTATCAAACGTATTGTAGTAGCCAATGATCATTGCAGTTGATGCGAGTTTAAGCCTTCATTCACTAAAAAAATACAACTTTCGTTTGAAAGAAACCCGTAAGAAAAAAATTGAGATGCTGTATCTGTAGAATTAACTGCTCAAACTTTAATGCTGACTTTTATCTCTACTAGCATCTTATCCACTAAAACACCTCATAAAAATGATATAAAAAATTTATGTTCCAAAATCCGAGGTCCAACATTAACGCAACATTTTGTCAAACGAATATTATTTAATCCAGCAATAATTTTCTTAAACGGGCAACACCGTAAATCATTGATCTTGATGAGTAGCTTATTCATTTCATCATCCACGTAGGCAGATTCTGTTGCAATCAATCTTTTCTTTTTTAAAGTGAAGCATCTTTCCATCCTTTTTTTGGCTACGTTTTTTTTTATTTCAGAACGTACCTGCTACAAAGATAAATTTTTTTTACGACTGGTGATAAATGTCAAATGTAATACCAGACTGTGCCGTAGGTAACCGGCCGCTGGTCGTGACCTGTACGAGATAAATTTCCGCTCTGCTATTTTTCTTCCTCCGTTTTTCAATTGCGGAGATATTACGAGAATAGAGGAGAGGAATAAGAAGTGGTCGGGCTCGATGCGTCCGTTGGCGGATAGAGGCAATTTTTTAAAAAGAACCAAGAGCGGATGTGCTGCTGCAGCGAGTTTTAGAGCACCAGAGAGGAGAGGCGAGAGATTATAATTATGCAAATGTCTTGTTGCGGGAAGAAGCCGAGCAACAGATGTCTCGAACGACGACTCAAGAAACTCGTGGTTAGTGGCGCCGGATATAAATACGTCTTTCGCTAACTAAATTCACCCCTGCCAAATAAAAAAAAGAGTCTCTTAAAACAAGGAAATTTTGAGAAAAGAAATTTTAATTATTACAAGTCTCGCAACCCCTATTGAAGATAAAAATATATCGCGAAAAGGGACAGTTCGAATGTAGATATTTGAAGTATAAGATAGTAGAGCGAAATATTTTATCATAAACTGAAGCTTCCGAGATTTTAGACTGAAAAATTCAAGTTGTTCTACGATTGCAGGAAAACATTATACCCCTATCAAGCTTGATAATCACTTGAAATGGCAATCGCTCGAAATTTTTTTTTTAAAGATAAAGTGCGAGAATTACGGACTCTGAACTGCCGCTTCGGAGTCGGTAATTAGGTTACTCTTGTAAAACAGTGGTTCGCCGCCCAGGCTTTGTCGCGGGTACGTGCGAACGACAAGTACGAGAGTGTTAAGTCGGAAAATTAAAACCGCCACGATAACGGGCGAGAAATATGCGAAACGTAATTTGGGTACTTGCTCGCGGTATGCCAGCGCAATTACATCTTTCGCCTCTTGTATCCTTCTCTTTGTCTCTCGCTCTTCCTGTTCCGAACTCAAGACTTGTCTTCGGTCTGGTCGCGTGGGTGCGGTTTCGACAACACAGGAACGACTTTAATTTATAGCACTGGTGTTAATTATGCGGACTGTTAACGCGATTATCTTTACGCTTCGTATACGAAGCCTAGATATACTGCGTCACATATGACGCATGTCCAGTGTCCACTTCCTCCCGATAGCAGAGCAACTTGTGGAGGAAGAGAAACTTTTTCTTCTGTTTACATAAATATAATTTACATTGTGATACTGCACCAATGTGAATTATTTTTCTGAGGATTAAAAGAGCACACAAGTCTAGAAAACTGAGATTGCCAGGTTCTTATCGAAGTTTCAGAACCGTAATTGTCAAGTTTTGCAGCCTGGGATGGTAAAAGATAAGGACAGAACTCTCAAAACTCGAAGTTTCCTCCCGAGCATCCGCCGAGTCGATTTACACCTTTCCGTTAACTTAGTTTCTGGGATCCTTCTCGTGAAATTAAGCTCGCCTCTTGTAAACGACTTTGCTTTTCTCTGAATGCCTGTGTAGTAGAGGTAATACCTTTCCAGTAATCGAATTCGATTCTGCAGATCGATGGAGATTGAATTTTTTAGGGGAATCTTTTAAGAGGGATATTGTCTTTAAGCTCTAGTGTCTCTAAATCCGAATGTTAATTTCAACTTTTACCGCAAGTTTAATCCTCTTCCCAAGAGTTGATATTTGGTTTGATGAAATGGGAATCAGTGTCTCAACTGAGGCACTTTTTATACATTAGTAGACATTACTAGCGACTCTCGCTGAGAGCGACTTGTCATTGGAGACCTATGCTGTCTTCTTCGATTTCCCTTCGGCATCGAGTCCATTGAGTTCGTCTCCGAACTTTTCTTCGAACACGATTCCATTCTGCTTCGGGGGTAATGAGATTTCTTCGAGCGCGAATCTTGTAATAAGAATTCTTCGGCAAACTCCGAAGTGCACAATAAAGGCCCTTTTCTTCGTTCCTTCATCTGAACGAAGGACACGAGTGGGAAAGAAAGCAAATATAAGCTATTGAACACTGCTTGAAAAACCGCTCGCACCATTACTTCGTCGAGTTGTATTTATGAGAAACACACCCCATCATATAACTTCCGTTAGTCCTGATTTAAAACTTATTTATTCAGGGTCCTCCTGCTTTGAATTTCATAAAATAAGTTTTGATTTTACTTGAGAAATCCTTTCAAGAGTCGTTGAATACTTGAAGTAGAATTCAAGTTTTGGTGAACTTTGCTTTGATTAGTAATGCTTATTATTAAAATCGTATTATTGATACAAATGAGGTGAAGAAACCTTAAAGTTTATAAAGACCTTGATGTCAATAGCTATAAGCGATCTGGTTCGGTAATGTAGTTGCAGTTCCCTGTAACTGGACTCGCAGAATCTTTAGAGAGGTCTTGCTGATTAGCTGATGAAGGAAGCAACAACAGTTTCGTAGCTGCAGAAGCCGTAATGGAGATAACTATGACGAGACACGGGGTTTGCTCAAGTAATTACGTCCAAGTTTCCTCAGAGTTTCAGAGTATATCTCTGGTGCTATGTTCAAAACCCCCCAGTGCGATCTACCTAACCTCTGGTTTTCGACTAGCACACCTCTGTCACGGTCGACTCGGTCACGTATATCTGATGCCGTTGTGTCTATGTAGCTACATAGAAAGACGAGACTAGATAACGTGCGAAACTCCTCGCTGGCGATTAACGACCCGGAAACGCCGTTATTTATGCTGCACCGATTCACTTTTCGGGCTGTAATTAGCCCCTCTCACGCATCCGATTCCCCGAGAACTTCTGCCTTAATGAAGAACTTGCACTTTCAGATTGCTAACTCTGCAGTCGAAAATTGAACAAGTAAACATCAAACCTTTGTTGTTCGTTCGCTTGATTAAAGGACATTGATGTATTCTAGACTATTAAGTTGTGTTAAGATTAGTTATAATTGGTACTTTGAAGGGTTTTAGAATAAAAGTTAAAACTCTTTTAGGACAAGGGAGGTGGCAAAGTTCTCACTGGAATCAAAAAGGAGTATTAGTTGATAACAAAATATTTTTCCATTAATGGTAGAGCGAACAGGGGATTTCATCTCTTTCAACGAGGTATGTGGATCGATGGGTGCATTTAGCCGTTTATCATTAATCAAAGCACACAGGTACGCAGGTGCTCGCTTATAGTAGCTACCAGATTGATGGATGAGCCGACTGCCACGCGATTCGTCCATCTGAAGTAGCATTTGCCTCCAATACGAAAAGCTCGATTGAACGGCACATGCTAATGAAAATCATTATTCCCATTAGTTTCGACGACGAGAAACCCTCGACTAATCTCCTTTGATCTCTCCTTACGTGAGCGGGGACACGAGAGCGAAAAAGTTTATCAAAGCTCTGATCAAATCGGAATCTTGCTTTATCATTCTCAGTGAATCGAAAGAACTTTTAATTTATTTTCATTGCGGTTTAAAAGAAAAAAAAAACTCTTCAGAATCAACCCTATTACTTTCCATGATAAAGGTAGCCGCATTATCAAGTTTTATTGTTCAGGGAAAAGTCAGGGATTAAAAAAAAAGTTGAAAAATTCAGGGAATTTCTATGAAAGGGATTTTTAATCAATGTCAAGGATGTCTAATTTTAATTTTAGTTTAAAATTGTTGGCAAAGAAAATAAGAAAATTTTAAAGAAAAATTTAGAGATTTTGAAAATGATGTTTGCAGCCACCCGGATATAATATTCTTGTTACGCATTTATTTGCCTTTTATTTATATTTATTTTTTTCAGTTGCCTCCTTCTAATGATTATTTTTTTAGTAAAAAGTTTTATTATTTCGTTGCAATGTCGACTATTTTAATAAAAATTTATCTCTTTCGTTTATTTTGTTAAAAAATTCATATTCATATAGCGTTGAAAACTAAACAATTTTTTTTTCATTTTAAACAATTTTGGTGGTTGAATGTTAACTATTTTTTAGAAAATGCGCTATTTGTTTAAAATTTATATTTTTCTGTTGAGAAATAAACTGAAATCTTTTCTGTCTGAGATTTCAATTTAAAAATTTTTTTTCGTTTTTTCTAAACAAATTTCTCTTTTTTAGTACAAATTTAATCTTTCTTGGATAAGAATGCAACTACTTGGTAGAGAATTAGACTACTTTGTTAAGAATTCATTATTTTTGTGTGGAAAATTCGAGTTTCTGAATTAAAATTTCAATTTTTTTTCTTAAAACCTTATTTCTTGTAAAAAAATGCATATGTTGTTGAAAAAAAAGTCAACTGGACTCTTTCTTAGATGAAAATTCAATTACTTTTTTGAATTTTTGTTATTTTAAACAAAAATTCATCCGTTTTAAGAGAAATTTCATTTTTTTAATAAAAACGCAAATATGTATTGTAGATAATTCCAAAATTTTATTAAAAATTCATCCTATTCGTTTAGAAATTCGTCTTATTGGATTAAAAATTAAATTTTTTCGTAGAAACTTATTTCTTGTTGAAAAATTCATATTTTGTTCGTTAAAAATGAACTGTTATCTTTATTAACAGAAAATTGTACTATTTTGTTTTAATTTATCCTTTTGATTAAAGAATTCTACTGTGTTAGTAGAAATTTTATTTTTGTATAAAAATTCTACTTTTTTGTTAAAAATTCAACTACTTTGGTAACAATTAGACATAAATGTAAATTTTTTTTGATTGAAGGCTCATTTTGACCTCATTTTGACCTTTTTTAGTTTAGAACTAAAAAAGTTTAATTTTTTTCATAAAATCATACTTTTTGTTTAAAAGTTCACTTTTTATAGAGAAAATTCGTCTTTTGTCTTGAAGTTTTAACAATTTAAGTAAACTTTTATTTCTTTCTTAAATGATAAATATTTATTTGTTGAAAGTTCGTCTTTTTGTTTTTAAAATTCTTGTTTTTTGTATAAAATTCATCTTTTTTAATTGAAATATAAACTATGACACTTTCTTGTTGGGAATTTATCTTTTTACATTGACAATTTAATTATTATCTTACAAATTTATTTATTTTGTTGAAAATTCAAGAAATTTGTTAAAACGCCACCTTTTATAACAGAAAAAATATTTTTTCTGTTTAAAATAAATTAATCAATTTGAAATTTTTTAATTTTTAACTGAAACACTTTTTTATTTCGTTTATAAAAGATTCTATATTAGAAGTATTTCAAGATTAAAATGTTGGTATTAAAAATTCAACTATTATGTTAAAAACTTAATTATTCTGTTTGAAAATGTAAGTATTTTGTTAAAAAGCCATCTTTTATAGTAGTATAGACATTTTTTTGTTTGAAATAATTTAATCAATTTCAAAATTTTTAACCTGTATCTAAAATACTGTTTTTTTTTTTTGTTAAAATTAATTTTGCACAAAACTTTCTGAAGAACAAATGGAAACAGGTAACTCTTACAAATGCAAGTATGCTCTTATAGCATCCAACCAATCGATTCTTTAGAGAAAAATTAGGAAAAAGTTCGAAATTTTGAAAATAACTACGTACAATCAATCTCAAAAGTCGACAAACTTTAAAATTATTTACAAAATAAATAAAAAAGATCTATTATAGATTTCTGGAAATCTTGACAGAAGCTTCTAAGTTTACTCTAGAAAAAATGGTTCAAGTTAAAATTTTTTATTAAACAGTAATTATTTAGGGTTTTAGTTTTTGCTTTCTCTTTAGTGAAAGTTTACAATTCTTATTTAATCCTAGTGGTCAATGTGTTATTTTACTGTTTGAGGGAATAATTAAAATTCTATTTGGGTGGTGTAATTAAAATTTAAACTATGATTGTTAATAACAATAATAACTGTCTGATTTCTAAATTAATGTTCGTAATAAAACCAACACAAATAGAAAATTTAGAGATTCCTTCGAAGAATAAAATAAGGGCTTGATCATTAGGATTAAATAAAAATGGTAACTTTTCCCTAAAGAAAAAGGAAACACTAAACCACTAAATAACTACTGTTAAATAAACAATTTTCAAAGATTTCAAAGATAGTACACTTTTGAGATCGATTGTACATAACGTACATCCTCAATTTAAAATTACCTATTTTTTTATTCAGTTGATGACCATTTGCATTCTTGTCATTTTTTAAGTTGAAGTAGGAATGAATAAGCATGAGAGTGACCTGGACGTAACTAATGACTTTGTGAAATCGATAAGGAGAGTTTACGATGGCTGGTAGAAATTCCCGAGAGGAAGTAACTCGAGCGATGAGAAGGATCGCTCTTACTTGTTGATGGATTTTCAATAGCTGGGGACTGCAGATCTCGATATTCTCGATTCTACATAGTACATAGCATCGAAAGGCATGCGAGCTATGTAAGCCATGTATTGACAAACATCGCGACCAAAGTGCGTGGGTTAGCAGGTTAATGTATTAACGCTTCAGGAATACGATTTACAGCTCACCGGTGAGACTTGAGCTGATAGAATACAGATGCCAGGTTGCAGGAGCCAATTTGGATCACTTGCTGGTGTCGGTCTTGAAAATGTATCGACTCGTTAACTCAACTTGCTCGAAACTCGATCCTGCTTACTAGAAGTCTTCGACAGAAAAAGTCTTTTTGTTGCATATTCATCTCATTCTTACAGGTTGCTTTATTAGTTACACCTACTCTATCTATAAAGGGTGACCCAGACTCAAGTGTCCGGACTTGCATAGCTGAATGAAAATTTAAAAAATAAATCGAAAGTTCCTTTTCCAAAAATCAGTGGCAGTTATATTTTTTGAGTTATAAAATATTTAGGCTCGACCAATCAGGAGCGCGGTATAAAAAGACGAGCGTGCGTTAGCGGGAGTCTGATGTAGTGTTACTGTGGAGAGGGCCGAGGTGGGGTTAGGGTCGAGTGAACAGAGCTCACTACCGAGCTCACTACACACATTAGACTCCCGCTCACCCTCGTGCAACTGTTTATTCACTACTCCTGATTGGTCCAGCTTAAATATTTTGTAGCACGAGAACTAAAACTTTAACTGATTTTTGGAACAGGAATTTTAGATTTATTATTTTTATTTTTATACAGCTAGATAAGTTCGGACACTTGTTATTAAACAAAAAGGAACATCCCGAGTTGTGTTTTATAAATAACCGATTTTTTATTGTAAAGTTTGTTAAATTTTGATTGTTTATCTTGAGTAATAATTGCCCAATGAAAAAGTTTTACTAGAAAAATTTGTCAGCCGCATCAAGCTGAATACGAAGGTATATTTTGTTTTGCGTTTTGGTAATTTTTTATTATCGCTAGATTGTCCCGAGTGGAGAATACTTTTATGTGGTTTCGAGAGCTTAACGAATTATTTCATCTGTCACCTCAATTATGTTTAAAAGTCACCATTTTTGGTTAAAATTTGAATTATTTGTGAAAAAATTAAATTTTTTTTATTGAAGATTCAATTTTTTTGAATTAAAATCATCTTTTTGTGTTGAAATTTTTTGTGAAAATTCAACTATCTGGTTGAAAATGAACCACTTTGTAGAAAATTTGTATTTTTTTTAAATTCATCTGCTTCGTTAGAAATTTAGTATTTTCTGCTTAAAAATATCATGTATTATATTTTCTGTTGAGAATTTTTTTTTCGCTAAAAATTCTTTCTTTTTTTTTTAAATTAAAATGTAACTATTTCGTTGAAAATTAATTTATTTTAATTGACGATTCATATCTTTATTCAAAAAGTGTAGCTAATTTGTTGCAAGTTCTTTTTTTGGGTTGAAAAATCAATTGTTTTGTAGAAACATCATCTTTTTATTTTAAAAATGCAACAATTTGGTTAAATTTTTTTCTTTTCCTGAAAATAGCTCAATTTTTGAAAAAATAAACTCTTTTGTTAAAAATGAGACTTTTTCGGTTCAAATTCAACTATTTCCGTAGAAAATTAATATTTTTTTCATAAAAAATGCAAATGTTTGGTCGAAAATTAAAATTTCTGGATTATAAATTCAACAATCCGGATGAAAATAAACTTTATTGTCCATAATTCTTATTTTTGGGTTGAAAATTAAACAGTTCTTGTAGAAAAATCGTATTTTGGCTGTAAAGTGAAACAATTTGAAAGACAGTTTTTTGCTCCCGGAATACCATTTTTTGCTCTCTTGATTAAAAAATCTTCCTTAATTGAAATGTAAACTATTTTTATTGAAAATTGATGTTTTTTAGTTAAAAATTCAACTGATTGAATAATAAATTTAATTATCTTGATATAGAATTCAATTCTTTAGTTGAAAATGTACTTTTTCGTTGAAAATTGAAGAATGTTGTTGGAAATTCAATTTTTTGATAGAAAATTCAACATTCAGGTTGCAAGCTTTTTTTTCTTGACTGGAAAATCTTTCTTGGTTAAAAATTCAACTCTTTTGATGAAAATTTGTACATTTTATTTTTGAAAATTCATCTCATTAGTAGAATTTTAACCTTTTTTGGGTAAAAAATGCAACGGTTTGTTTGAAAATTAATCTGGTTTGGTGAAGGGTTTAATATAAAAATTTCTCTTGGATGAAATATCTGACAAACAATTTTTTGTTAAGACATTTTTTTGTTGAAAATTCAACTACTTGGTTAAAAGTCAAACTACCTTTAAATATCTTTGTTTAAAAATGTAACTATTTTGTTTCAAATTCGTATTTTTTCATTGAAAATTCAATTACTTGGTCGAAATTTCAACTTTGGTGAAAATTCATTTTCTTGGTTAAAGATTGATCCATTTTAATTGATAATTCGTTTTTTTTGTGCTTGAAAATTAATTCTGTAACTGAAAATTTAAATAGTCCAGTTGAATATTTTAGTCTTTAAGTTGAAAATTAATTTCTTAGGTTGAAAATAATTTTATTTTATTTTTTTGGAAATTTAACTATTTTGAAGAATTTTTAAATGAAAAATGAATTTACAAAGTTAAAATGTAAGTATTCTATTGGTGGTTGAATCTTTGTCTGTTCTATTTAAAAATGTAAATTATAAGGTTGAAAATTGATTTATTTCGAAAGAAAAACTTTTTTGGTGAAAAATTAATTCCTTTGGTAGAAACTTGAGCTATTTTGTTAAAAATTCTATTTTCTTGTTTGAAAGGTAACTGCTTTAAATGAATATTCAATTATTCTATTTGTTGTTGAAATTAGGTCTTTTTGAGTTGTAAAGTAATCATTTTATCTAAATTACGCCTTTTTGTGTATAAAATACAATGTTTTTCGTTAAACGCTAGGAACTTAGAGCTGGAGGGAGAAGTGATAATACAAAAAGGTGTGTAGTCTGCAAATTAAAACATTTTAGGCACTGGTCCTTGCGTGTTAACGAAATAAGGAGGAACTTGCGGGAAAAACGCAGCAGGCTGTCCTCCTTGGATCGCTCCGTGTATTCAGAAAATAGGGCACTTTTACAAGACTTTCATATTGAGTCCGTCAAACGCTAGCCATTTCCTGGTGCCATGCGGCAATTTTTTTTTTTATGACAAAAGCAATCTGAATATATAAACTATTTATACAATAAAAAGTGGGTAATTCTAATTAAATTAGATGGATTTAGATTTCTCTAAATGGTGAAAGGCATGTCAAATCATTTAGAACTGCGATGTATTCTGCTTGCATTTTTTAAAAAGATTGATTAAATGTGCAATGCGAGATAGGAAGAGATTTCACTGGAATAAATTGAAGCTGTCAGGACTCATTGCGCACAGATCAGTCACCTTACAAAACTGTCAATATCATTTCCAGACGCTCTCAACTGAATTATCGCAAATGAACAAACTTGACTCTTGAGAGAGATTGAATAGTAGATCAGAATCAATTCTCGCTTGAGATTTTTTTAAAATAGTATTAACGAGTAGGAAATTGACAGAAATACCTTTATCAGGATGGCGCCTTGACCGGGAAATCGGAAAATGACGAGGAATTTTATTCACCGGAATAGCGGTAAATGACCGGGAGTTTTATTGATCGGAAACCCCGAGAAATGACCGAGAACTGTATTGGCCGGAAAACCGGGAAATGACCGGGAATTTTATGGACAGGAAAACCTGAAAAATGACCGGGAATTTTATTGGCCGGGAAACCGGGAAATGACCGGGAATTTTATAGACAGGAAAACCTGAAAACTGACCGGGAATTTTATTGACCGGGAAACCGGGAAATGACTGGGAATTTTATTAACAGAACAAGCCAGGAAACGACAGGGAATTTAATTAAAAAGCCGGATTTACTTCTGATCGATGCCAAATTCAAGTTTTCAATGCAATTTTTGAGGTAGAAAAGGATTTTTTAAAAAGAATTACAATTTGGATTTAAAATTTTTTGTTGTTGTTGAATTCTCCTTCCAAATCACAATTTTTGTTTGATTGTTCATTGCGAACTCCTTCTTTTTAGTTAAAGATTCAACTACTTGGTTGAAAGATAAACTATTTTTTGTTTAATTAATTGTTTTGGTTGAAAATTCATCTTTTTGGCATAAAATTCAACTATCATAGTTAAAGATTCATAATTTTAGGTGCAAGTTCATTAGATTTCATAAAAATTAATTAATTTAACTGAAAATTAAGCTATTTCAGTTTTAGTTGGAAATTAATCTTTTCTAGTTAAAAACTCGACGATTTAGATGAAAATTGGTATTTTTTTGTTTGCAAAATTCAACTACCTGTTTCTTTGAGAATCCACATATATTTTTAAAAAATCTCTTTTTTCATAGAAATTTATCTATCTCTTTAAAAGTTAATCTTGTTGATAAAAAAGTCTCCTTATCGATGAAAAATTTAAGTATTCCAGTTAAATATTTCTTATTTTAGTTGAAAATTCACCTTTTAGGTTGTAAATAAAATTATTTGGTTAAAAGTTGAACTCTGTTGTTAAAAATGATTTTTTTGTTGTGAAGATTCATCGTTTCAATTCAAATTTTATTTATTTGTCAGAACTTTCATTTTTTGACAAAAAATTTAATTAGTTATTTCTTAAATTAAAACTTATATATTTTAGCTGGAAATTGGACTTTTTTGGTAGAAATTAATATTTTTTGTTGAAAATTAATCTTTTTTGTTCAAAATTATTCCTTTTGGTCAAAAATTTAATTATTCTAGTTAAAGATTTATCATTTCAGTTGAAAATTCATCCTCTTGGCTTGAAATTTAACTATTACAGTTAATTGTTTACAATTTTATTTAGAAATTAATCACTTTGTCTTAATATGTAACTATTTTTTCAAAAGTAATTTTTTTAACTAAAGATTTAATTATTTGAGTTTTGGTTCATTAAGCTTTGGTTGTTTTAAAATAATTATTTTTAACTAAAAATGTTACTATTCCATTTTTTCTTGAAAATTAATATTATTTTTGTAGTTCCAAATATAATTATTTGATTGAAAATTTTTCTTCTTTAATTAAAAATGCATTAAATTTTGTTGAGAATTTGTATTCTTCGGTAGAAACTTAATCTTTTTATTCGAAAATTAATTTTCTTGTTTAAAAATGTACCTTTTTGGTTAAAAATTCAAGTTTTCCTTTTAAATACTTATAATTTAGTTGAAAATTCATCTGTTTGGTTTCAAATTGAACTATTCCATTTAACTATTTATAATTTTATTTTCAAATTCATTACTTTTGTCGAATTGAACCATTTTGTTGAAAATCCATTTTTTTTGTGTTGTTGAAAATTAATTTCTTCAATTGGAAGTTTAACTATCGAATTTTATGTGAAAGATTTATATTTTTTAGTGGAAAATTTAAGTCTTTTTTCAAAATTCATTAATTTTGCAATGTTTTGCTCTTGTATCAAAAGATGTTTAGAATGAACGTCAGGCATTGAAAGAAAAAGTTTGCGTTTTGCGGAAAATATGAATATGTGAATTTTATTTTACCGAAAAAATAAAAAAATTTGACCAGGAAAAACCTGAAAATGAAAACGATAATCTAACAATCAAATTTGTACAACCAGCACAAAATATTCACATTGCAATTTGAAGAAAAATAAAAAATTTTAAAACAAAAGAAAAAAATTTATTTTCTTTTGGACACAAATAAAAAATAAAAATGAGAAGTCAACCAAACAAATTATCTGCCTTCCCTTTTTATTTTTTAAGTCTTTCTTATTTATATTATTATCAAATCACAGGAAAAAAACATTTGTAACAAATAATCATCAACTTTTTGGCACTCATACAGCACCCTTATCAAGGCAAAAAAAAAATGGAGCAGATAGGAACAGCAACGAAACAACGATGCTCTCTCCCTGTCAGCCGAGCTTGGATTTCGTTGCTGTTCCTTCCTGCTCAAAAATTTTTAAAATAATTTTTTTTTTTTATTTCACACACATCCGTTTATGAGGTGTAACGACCGACTAATAAATATAAACTCCTAACGAGAATATTGTCGCCTAAGGTGATGGAAGTTGAATGTGCGTCCGATACACATCGACGTGTTATATACTATATCCAATCAGGCCCGAAGAAAAAAAAAGCACGTATGTAAATGGGTGGGCCAGTACATATTTGTACACACGCTTTCACGGGGTGTTTGCCTACATATAAGGAAAGATAGAACAAGGTAGATGTGGATGTGGATTGCTGATGTGAATGAGTTGAAGAAGTATGACAAAGCCTGGCGCCTTAGCATCGCGATATACACAGGACAGACACGATAATAAAGCCAATTGTGACCCTACGTGAGAAACCGGGACATACGTAGAGAGATTTCAATTACGTCTTGTTAGGCCAGCAACTGGGCATAATGGTCCTTCTTCTGCGCTCCCGAAGCCAACCTAAACGCCTACGACTTGGAATTTCCTTGCTTCTCTTATTTGGTAACAAGACAACTTCAATGAGTCACTAAAAGGCATAAAACAAACAATCAGGGTGGCGACTTGACCGATAAAGATCGGGAAATGATCGGGAATTTACTTCTGATCGCATTTAAATTCAAGTTTTCCTTATTTAAATACAGGGTGCCGGCTTGACCGGGAAACCGGGAAATGGCCGGGAATTTTATTGACTGGGTGGAAAAAATGGAAAATGCCTGGAAATTCAGGTAAAAGACCGAACATTTACTTCTGATTGCGGTGAAATTTAAGTTTTCATCATTCAGATATAAGGTGGCGACTTGACCTGGAAACCGGGAAATGACCGGGAATTTTATTGACCGAAAAAGAACAGGGAAATGACCGGGAATTTTATTTAAAAACTGGGAATTTACTTCTGATCGTAGTCAAATTCAAGTTTTTCTTATTAAATACAGGGTGTCGACTTGACCGGAAAACCGGGAAATGGGCGGGAATTATATTGACTGGGAAAAAATGGGAAATGTTTGGGAATTTAAGTTAAATATCGGACTTTTACTTCTGATTGCGGTGAAATTCAAGTTTTCATCATTTAAATACAGGGTAATGACTTGATCTGAAAACCGGGAAATGACCGTGAATTTTATTGACCGCGGGAAAACAGGGAAACGACCGGGAATTTAATTTAAAAACTGGGAATTTAATTCTGATCGCAGTAAAGTTCAAGTTTTCAATAATTAAATACATGATGGCGACGTGACGTGTAAACTGGAAAATGGAAAAAAACTGGAAAAAACGGGAAATGCCCGGAAATTTTTTTGACCTAGAAAAAAAAACCTGGAAATGGCCGTGAATTTAATTTAAACGCTGAGAATTTACTTCTGATCGCAGTAATGTTCAAGTTTTCAATATTTAAATACAGGGTGGCGACGTGATCTGGATACTGGGAAACCACTGGGGAAAACCGGGAAATGACTGGCAATTCAATTAAAAAATTGGAAATTCATTTAGAATCCCAGGCATTTACTTCTGATTGCAGTAAAATTCAAGTTTTCATTATTTAAATTTCGAGAAACCGCGAAAGGTCGGAAAATGACCGGGAATTTTTCAAACGGGAAAAAAGGGAAATGACCCGGGAATTGAATTTAAGACCCGGAAAAATGTGTGTTCTGGCGAAAAATTCGTTTTTTTTATGTAGAAAATTTATTTTTAAGGTTGCAAATTCTACATTTCTGGATAAAATTTCACCATTTCAGTTAAAAATTCATCATTTTAGTTAAAAATAAATGAGTTTCGATGAAATTGGATCTTTTCTGGTTAGAAATTCAACAATTTGGATGAATATTTGTCTTTTTTAATTGAAAATTCAAGTGTTTCAGTTTAAAATCAATTCAATCAGTAATCAGTAATCAGTAATCAGTAGAAAATCAATCTTATTCTTTAAAAATTCATCTTTGTGGTAGAAAATAGAAGTATTACAATTAAATATTCATAATTTTGTTTAAAAATCTATCTTTTTGTCTTAAAATTCAACTATTGTTTTCTGGCTTGAAAATTCAATAATTTTTTTGATAAGAATTCATATTTCTAGTTAAAAATTGTCTTATTTGGTTCAAAATTGAATCACTATGATGAGAATTGAATAATTTTGTAAAAAGGTTCATAATTGGTTGAAAAACAAACTGTTTTTTTGAAAATTCCTTTTTTAGATTAAAAATTCAACAGTTTTTTGTATAAAAATTCAAGAAATTCCGAATTTTTGGATAATAATTCATATTTTTTATTTAAAACTTTTATTAGTTACAATTTTATTTAGAAATTAATCACTTTATCTTAAAATATAAATTTTTTTAAAGTAATTTTTTTAACTAAAAATTTAATTATTTAAGTTTTGGGTGAAAATCGAACGTTTTTAGTCAAAATTATTTTTTTTGTTTGAAAAAATATTTTAGTCGAATTATCATTGTTTTAGTTTAAAACTTTAATTTTTGTTTTAAAATTAATCTTATTAACTAAAAATGTTACTATCCCATTTTGGGTTAATTTTCTTTTTTTAGTTTCAGATTTAATTATTTGCTTGAAAATTTTTCTTCTTTATTTTAAAATTCATTTAATTTTCTTGTGTAAAAATTCATGTTTTTGGTTAAAAATTCAAGTTTGCCTTTTAAATATTCATAATTTAGTTGAAAATTCATCCGCTTGGTTTAAAAATTGAACTATTTCATTTAAATATTTATAATTTTATTTCAAAATTCATCACTTTGGTTAAATTGAACCATTTTGTTAAAAAATCATTTTTTGTTATATGTTTTATTCAGAATTTTTATTACTTTTTGTTTGAAAATTAAACCGTTTTGTGGAAAATTCAACCATTTTTTGGATAATAATTCATATTTTCATTTAAAAATTTTATTATTTGGCTCAAAATTAAATTATTATGTTGGAAATTAAATAATTTTGTAAAAAGGTTCATAATTTGTTGAAAATTCGTTTTTTGGATTGAAATTCAACAATTTTTTGGATAATAATTTAAAAATTCCAAATTTTTGGATAATAATTCATATTGTTTATTTAAAACTTTTATTATATGGTTCATAATTGAATTATTTTGTTGGAAATGCAATCCTTTTTTAAAAAGTCATACTTCTTGGTAGAAAATTCAAATGTTTTTTTAAAAGTTTTTTCTTTTTGCTTGAAAATTACACAATTTCTTGGCTAATAATTCAAATTTTATTAAAAGGATCTTCAAAATGAACGTGATAATTTACAGTGAATGTTTGAGTTTTGCGACAAATATGAATATATTTTTTTCTAATTGACTCGAATAATTAAAAAACTTGACCGGGAAAAATCGGGAAATGACCGGAAATTTAGAATTTTCGCTGAATCGCCACGCTGAAGATATAAGGGGCCGTCCATAAAAAAACGTAACCAATTGGAGGGAAGGAGGTGGTCAAAAAAGGGTCAAAAATTTTCAAGGTAGTTTATGAACAGCCCTTAAGGACCGTAATTGTATTTTCATTTCTAATTAATTTCAGAGTATGTTTAGACGACACATTTCCCTGAGTTAATTGCGTATTTCACGATGGGGAGGAAGACAATAATAAGAGCGAAATTCGGATCGACCCTTTGCCACAAGAAAGGTTTGTTATCCGAGTCGAAATAAGTCCAGTAAGTCGCAAATTGGAGAACGGAGAAACGGGCTACAGGTAGAGCCAGACGGGCTGTCAAGAAAGGAAAATAAACTCCGCTCGATCGTGCGACGTTATCGTTAGCTGACTGGCAAAAGGGCTCTTCCTCCTCTGATTCCTTTTTTTATTTATTTTTATTGTGCATACTTTGCGACCTCACGAAAGCAACATAAAAATGTATGCGATTGTTGAATTTCCCTCCACATCCCCAACGTATGTCTCCTCAGTTAGTGGAAAAGTTTATGGGACTCTGCCTCTGTGTGCACACACTCGTAGACGAAGGAGCGCCTCCCTTTGTAGGAAAAATGTTTCTTCCAAATTATTTGAAAAAGGAAGAATCTGATTTCCAGAGTAGCTGATTCGCGGAAAAAAAATTGCAGGAAATATCACCCGATTTTGTAAAATTTCATGGGATTTAATAAGGTTTCCGAGGGTCTCAGTGATTTTTTAAATCCTTTAAGGTATTTTAATAAATTGTCCAGAATGTCAGAAAATATCACCCCATTTCACGGGATTTGATAAGCTTTCCGAGTATTTTAACGGGTTTAAGGATTTTTTAGAGCTCTCAAGATATTTTAATAAACTTTAAAGGATGTCAGGAACTGTCACCCGATTTCATAGAATTTCACGGAATTTAATAAGGCTTCCAATGATTTCGATGATTTTTTAAAAATCTTTGACGATATTTTAATACATTTTCCAGGATTTCAGGAAATATCACCCGATTTCATGGGAATTAATAAATTTTCGGGGGATTTCACTGATTTTTTAAAGCTATCAAGATATTTTAATAAATATTCCAGAATTCAGAAAATATCACCCGATTTCATGGGATTTAATAAGGTTTCGGGGGATTTCAATGATTTTAAGGATTTTTTAAAGCTCTCAAAATATCTTAGTAAATTTTTTAGAAATTAAGGAAATATCACCCGATTAATGGGAATTGATAAGGTTTCCGAGGATTTTAACGGGTTTGAGGATTCTCTAGAGCTCTCAAGATATTTTAATAAACTTTAAAGGATTTTATGAACTATCACCCAATTTC
>NC_046663.1:13477737-13492523 GCF_010883055.1 Belonocnema kinseyi | reverse complement strand
TCTCCCGATTTCACGGGTTTTGATAAGGTTTCCGAGGATTTTAACGGGTTTGAGGATTCTCTAGAGCTCTCAAGATATTTTAATAAACTTTAAAGGATTTTAGGAACTATCACCCAATTTCATAGAATCTCACGGGATTAAACAAGGTTTCCAAAGTTTTCAATGATTTTTTTTAATTGAGAAGATATTTTAATACATTTTCCAGGATTTCAAGAAATATCAGATGGGATTTCATAAGTTCTCGGGAGATTTCAATGACTTTTCAAATCTATCGAGATATTTTAATAAATTTTCCAGAATTCCATTAAATATCACCCGATTTTATGGAATTTCACGAGATTTAATGAGGTTTCCAAGGATTTCAGTGATTTTTTTTAATCTTTGAAGATATTTTAATACATTTTCCAGGATTTCAGGAAATATCACCCGATTTCATGGGAATTAATAAGTTTTCGGCGGATTTCAATGATTTTTTAAAACTCTCAAGATACTTTAATAAATTTTTCAGAATTTTAGAAAATATCACCAGATTTCATGGGATTTAATAAGGTTTCGGGGGATTTCAATGATTTTAAGGATTTTTTAAAACACTCAAAATATCTTAATAAATTTTCCTGGATTTCAGAAAATATCACCCGATTACATGGGAATTGATAAGGCTTCCAAGGATTTCAACGATTTTTTTAAGCTCTTAAGATATTTTAAGAAACTTTCTAGGATTTCAGGACATATCACTTAATTTCATAGAATTTCACGGGATTTAATCAGTTTTCTAAGGATTTCAACGATCTAACGAATTTTTAAGCCCTCAATATATTTAAATAAATATTCCAGAATTTCAGGAAATTTTATCCGATATCATATAATTTCACGGGATTTAATAAGTTTGCCGAAGATTTCGACGGTTTTTAGAATTTTTTTAAACTCTCAAGATAGTTTAATAAATTGTTCAGAATTTCAGAAAATATCACCTGATTTCATGGGATTTAATAAGCTTTCGGGGGATTTCATTGATTTTAAGAGTTTTTTAAAACTCTCAAGATATTTTAATAAATTTTTCAAGATTTTAGGAAATATCACCTGATTTAATAGAATTTCCCGGGATTTAATGAGGTTTCAGAGAATTTCAATTATTTAAAAATTTTTGTTAAAGCTCAATATATTTTAATAAATATTCCAAAATTTCAAGAAATATCACCCGATTTCATGGAATTTAAAAAGGTTTCCGAGGATTTCAATGATCTTAAGGATTTTTTAAAGCTCTCAAAATATTTTAATAAATTTTTGTTAGGTTTCAGAATATATCACCCGATTTTATAGAATTTCCCAGGATTTTTACGTTTCCGAGGATTTCAAAGATTTTAAGACATTAAAAAATTCAATTAATTTGGAATTCTTCTAAATTTACTCAATTCTACTTAATTCATAGGATTAAACCATTTCTTTTGTTTAATTCACCTTGAAGTCTTTAAAACTCGCCTTAAATTTTTAGGCATTTTATCAAATTTTTTCTAATTCTTTTTAATTATACTAAACTTATTTCAAATTTAATTCAATGAATTTTTCAATATTTTGTAATTGTTTTCAATTCACTTGATTGCTTTTTGAAATCAGCTTGATTTTTTCTGAATTAAATCGACTTCTCATCATTTTCCTTAAATTCCGCTAAACATACTGAATTTTTAAAAAATTTATTTGAATTCTTTTGAATAGTTTTATAGTCATTGGCACTTTTTTGGTCATAAATGAGTAGGATTTCATAGATTTAAAGAGATTTGAAATAATTTGTTTGGAACTCACTCTGAATTCTTTTAAATTTTGACATTTTATCCCATTCTTTTGAATTCCCTTGAACTTTTTTAAGCTTATTTCGAAGTTACTGAATTCTGTAAAGATTTTTCATATTTTTTATATTTTTTAAATTTATTTGAATTTGTTTTTGATTCATCTTAATTTTTATAATGAATTTGGTTGAATTCTTCTCGTTTCCCCTAAATTCCTCTAAATTCATTCCACATTCACGGAAATGAGTAGGTTTTCAAAGATTTGAAGAGATTTTAAATTAATTTTTTGGAATTCACCATGAATTCTTATTAATTTACCCTCAATTCTTTTTAATTTATCAATTTTATCCAATTATTTTGGATTCCTTTGACTTTTTCTAAGCTCATTTTGAAATTACTGAATTCTAAAATTTTTCATATTTTTTAATTGTTTTCAATTCATTTCAATTTTTTTAATTCCCTGGAAATTTGATTAATTTTATCGAATTCTGCTCGTTCCCTAAAGTCCTTTAAGATCATTCCATCTTAAAAAAAAGTTTCACCTCCAAATTCAATATTCCAAATTCAGAGATATAATTATTTTCTTGTTACCATACCTTATTGAAAGATACTTTTGATTCACGTTATGTAAAGTTTCTAAACGTTTTACTTAAATTAACTATACTAAACTAGTCACTCTGAATTCTTTTAAATTTCGGCATTTTATCACATTCTTTTAAATTCCCTTGAACTTTTTTAAGCTTATTTCGAAGATTTTTCATATTTTTTAGATTTTTTAAATTTATTTGAATTTGTTTTTGATCCATCTTAATTTTTTAAATGAATTTTGTTGTCTTCTTCACGTTTCCCTTAAATTCCTCTAAATTCATTCCACATTCACGGAAATGAGTAGGTTTTCAAAGATTTGAAGAGATTTTCAATTATTTTTTTTGGAATTCACCATGAATTCTTATTAATTCTTAGAAAAAGTCTAAGAGAGCACATTTGCTCGTCTCAAAACACTTTTTTTCTCTCTGCAAAGTGAAATATATTGTACATTAGTGAAATAGTTTGTAGACTCGAGTCTTATTTATTGCGAACGATTGCTGCGATATTATTTATTGCATCGCATTATTAGTTTGGGTACAGCTATGTTATTGATTTTTTTGGCAATGGGTTCACCCCAGAGCAAGGAATGTCTATAATATGTCAGGGTGGTGTAGGGTGCCTCGCGGAAATGAGCAGTAATATTTTTTCCTTTGCAGGAAGTAGAGGGCTTCCCCGCGTAAAAGTCGATATTAAGACGATTTATTCCTCTTCCGGTCGCCATCAGAACCCGACGATTTCTTCGTTTGCTATCGAGCACTGGAATTTGAAACCAAACCTGGATTGTTGCCACATTCTCTGACATTTGTGTACTACATTTGTTTGCGTGCTTTATTTTAAAATATTTAGTTAGTGTCTAATAGTTGTTTTGCAATCGCTGTCTTTATTTGCAACGCTTTATTTTTAAAACAACACAGAAAAAACTAGGGCTTCTATTAGAAACAATTTTTGGTTTTAAATGAGCTGCAACAAAAAAAAGAACATTAGTAAATTAAAACTACAAGATTTATCAATCGATATCAATCATTTAAAGGTATTTTAATATATTTAGAAAATTTTATTTCTTTTCTAAGTAATCCAAGGAATTAAAAAAAATTTGAAATATTTCGAGGTACAGTAGAATCTGGATTATCCGAGGTAAATTTGAGAGGAGATACCTCGGATAAGCGAAAACTCGGATAATACAGTAGAAGTACAAAATTCGGAAGTAATCTATTTTTGATATATTTTTAAATATAAAAATAAATATAAACATTTAGGAAATAAAAGTAAACAACTAACGAATGTGGATTTATTTTTATTAATTTATTAATTTATTAATTTATTAATAATTACAAACTACTGCGCGCATTCAGATTTAGGCGTAGCAAGTTCATCTGTTTTATTAATGATTCTTCGTATCATCCGAGCATACACCTCGGTTAATGCGGAGTGCTTAGATGAGTCCCGTTGCCTCGGATAACGCGAAGCTTCGGATAATCGAAGGCCGGATAATCGAGGTTCTACTGGATATCAAAAAAATTTGAAATATTTGAGGGTATTTAAAAATTCAAGATTTTTCAATCCATTTAAAAAAAATAAAGGGATTTTAAAGGATTTCAAAGATTTTGTAGTATTTTTGAAGATTTCGTGGAATTTTAAAGAGATTTCAAAGCATTTTAAAAGATTTCAAAGAATTTGAAATATTTATGAGTATTTTAAAACTCAAGATTTTTCGATCGAATTTAAACAAAAGACTTTTTGAATAATTTCAAAGATCTTGTGGCATGCTTAAAGATTCCGAAGATCTTAAAATAAAAAAAATTTTAAGGATATCAACAGATTTCAAAGAATTTGAAATAGTTGAGGGTATATTAGGATTTAGAAAATGTTTTAATAGACTAATTAAATTTAAGGATATCAAAGATTTTGTAGCATTTTTCAAGATTCCGAGGAAACTTAAAGAGTTTTAAAAGATTTCAAGCGATATTAAAAGATTTCGAAGAATTTGAAATATTTTAATTTATTTAAAGCCTCCACGATTTTTCAATCGATTTCAATAATTTGAACGCATTTTAAAGGCTTTAAAAAATTTTACAGGATACACACATTTTTTAACGAAATTTAACTCTCAAATTTTTCAATCCATTGAAAAAAACTGAAGGATTTTAAAGGTTTTAAAGATTTTGTGGTATTTTAAGGATTCCAATGACATTTCAAATATTTCAGGTTATTTTGAAACTTTAACATTTTTTAATCAATTTCAATAATTTGGAGAAGATTTTAAGGGATATCAAAATATTTCAAAAGATTTTGAAAAAATTTTAGAGTATTTAAAAACTCGAAGATTTTTCAATTGATTTCGATAATTTGAATGTATTTAAAGGCTTTCAAAGATTTCACAAGATATCCAAAAATTTCAACGAACTTGAAATATTTAAGGGTAATTTAAAACTCTAATGTTTTTCAATCGATTTTTAAAAAATTGAAGGACTTTAAAGGTTTTCAAAGATTTTGTAATATTTTTAAGGATTCCCAAAATTTTTGAAGGATTTAATAATCTTTTAGGTATTTCAAAAGATTCGGACGAATTTGAAATATTTGAAAGTATTTTAAAACTCTTAAGATTTTTCAATCGATTTCAAGAAGTTGGAAATATATGAAAGGGTTTCAAAGATGTCATGGTATTTTTAAAGATTCAAAGAAATTTAAAAAAGATTTATAAAATTTTTTAGAGTATTTAAAAACTCGAAGATTTTTCAATCGATTTCAATAATTTGAATGTATTTTTAAGGCTTTCGAAGATTTCGCCGGATATCAACAAATTTCAACGAATTAAAAATATTTTAGGGTATTATAAAACTCTTAAATTTTTCAATCGATTTCTATAATTCGGAAGTACTTTAAAGGATTTCAAAGATATGATGCTATTTTAAAAGATTTTGTGGTATTTTCAAGGATTCCAAAAAAACTTTTAAAGAATATCAAAAACTTTAAGGGATATCAAAAGATTCGAAAGAATAATATAAGAACCCTTAAAAAGAGTTCCTTTAGAGCCTAGGCTTAAAGGATGCCAACTTTTAATTGAGCCGCAACATTACTGAAACCCTACTTTTTTCTGTGAAGTCCTTATATTACATTGCAATCTCATATCCTATAGAGGAAAATTTTAGAGGGATAAACATAAGTATCGCTGAAATTCAAAATTATTTCTTCTGAAAATCTAGGAAGTTTTTTCTAGAAATCTAGGAATTTCTTTTTCTAGGAATCTAGAAACTTCGTTTTCTAGAAATAAAGGCAGTTCTTTTTCTAGAAATCTAGAAAGTTTTTTCTAGAAAGTTCTTTTCTGGAAATATAGAAAGTTCTTTCCTAGAAATCTAGAAAGTTCTTTTGTAGAAATGTAGAAAGTTTTTTCTGGAAATCTAGAAATTGTTTCTAGAAATCTAAAAAGTTCTTTTTCTATAATAACTAGAAAGTTTTTTTTCAAGAAAAATAATTTTTCAGATTTTTAGAAAATTTTCCTCTAAGATTTTCCTCAATCCTGCGCGATTATTTGAAAAACCTAAAATTTTGATTAAAATGAGTTTTAAAAGTTTTTTAACCTCGCAATTAGTTACCGGATGTTGGCAAAGTGCGTCTGCGTTAGAAACACGCGAACTCTTCCTGTCACTTTTGCTACGTGGCCCCCCTCCACCCTCATTTATTCCACGCCCACAGAAACAAACCTCCCAGAAGTTTCATCAACACCCGTAGACACGTCCTGTGGGCACGTGACGGGCATTTATTTGACGTTTTTTTTTCGACCGGACCAATTTTCCGAAGTTCACCCAGCATTAATCATAGAGCGACAAAGCTAATAACGAAAGGATATGATTAGATAGGGAGGGATCAAGAGAAAAATAAAAATACAGGAAAAAAAGGAAAACTGAGCTTTATTGCAACAGAGGCAATCCGTATTCTCAAGCAATATTTCCGGGGCAGCGACACAGTGGAGAAAAAGTAAATTTTTTGGTTCAAAATACGATTCCGGCTGAACCAGTAAACCGATTTTGATGTCTTTTTTAAAAAGCTGATAAAATTTCAAATAAAGTTGTCGAGTCTGATTTTAAATTTATTTTGTACATTTTTTTATAAATAAATAAATATCAGGAAAAAAAATGGAAATATTTTCTCTTTGACGTTCCTGGTCCTCGACAATAATAGGAAAATTGTTGCGATCACCGAAGTTTCATAGATTTACATTATATAAAGATATTCCATCAACAATAAACAAAAGATTTTCTTTTAAAGAAAGTATTTGTTGAAAATGTGTTTTCTATAATTTTTGATAATTTAACTTTTTTAAATTTATATTGCAAGAAATTTGAATGGAACAATATTTTAATGAAAATAATTTCTCTTAAGACTATTCTTGTTAAGATTATAAACAAATTTAATAAACAAATGTATTATTCAGGCATTTGTCGTCAGAAAAATTCCTTCTTTCCGACAAAAATTTTTTTGAACGAGGGACCACATGATACTTTCAAAAAAATTTATAATTTGTTGATAACTTCCATGATTTTTTCAACAAATTTAATGAACAAATGTATTATTTGGGTATTTGTCGATGGAAAAACTAGTTTTTTTTTCATTGTCAGTCCTTTTAATTGCAAAGTTTACGATAATTTCAGTAACATTCATAATTAGTTGATTAATTTTATGTTTTTGTTAAACAAATTTAGTTAACAAATGCATTATTCGGGCTTTTGTCGAGTAAAAACTCGTTTTTTTAATTTAATCAACTAATTATGAATTTTACTGAAATTATCGTAAAGTTCTCAATTAAAAGGACTGACATTGAAATAAATTAGTTTTTCCGTCGAAAAATGCCCAAATAATACATTTGTCTATTAGATTTGTTGAAAAAATCATAACATTCATGAACTACATTATTATGCCCGAATAATGCATTCGTTTATTAATTTAATAGAAAATTCAACTTTTCGATCAAAAATGGACTTTTTTTGTTCATAATTCTTATTTTTGGGTTGAAAATTAAACAGTTGTTGTAGAAATTTCGTCTAGTTGGCTCAAAAGTTAAACAATTCGGTGGACAATGTTTTGCTCTCTTGAATGCAAATTTTTTCCCAATTGAAATTTCAACTATTTTAATAGAAAATTTATGTTTTTTTGTTGAAAATCCACTGAATCAATAAAAAATTTAATTATCATAGTATAAGTTTCATTTTTTATTTATTTAAAAATTTACTTCGTTGAAAATTAAAAAAAATTGTAGGAAATTCAATTTTTTGCTTGAAAATCCAATAGTTAGGTGGAAAATAAACTTTATTGTTGATAATTCGTCTTTTTGGAAAAAAATGCAACTGTTCAGTAGAGAATGTAACTGTTCGATCGAAAATGAAATTTTTTGTTCACAATTCTTATTTTGGTATGGAAAATCAAACATGTTTTATAGAAAATTTGTTTGGTTGACTTTCTCGTTGAAAATTAAACAATTTTGTAGGATATTCCATTTTTTTCTTGCAAATTAAACATTTTTGTTGAAAATTGTTTTCTTGGCTGGAAAATCCTTCTTGGTAGAAAATTCAACCCTTTTGATGAAAATTGGTAAATTTTATCTAAATAATCATCTCCTTTAGTAGAATTTTAATCTTTTCAGGTTAAAAAAGGCAACTTTGAGAGAGCAAGGTTATTTTAATTGAAAATTAATTTCTTTGGTTAGAAATCATTTCTTAACTTTTTTGTTTGGAAATATAATTATTATGAAGAATTTTTTTTATTAAAAATGAATTTAAAAAGTGAAAATTTAACTATTCCCTTGTTGGTTGAAAATTTGTCTACATTATTTAAAAATTTTAATTATTAAGTTGAAAATCGATTTATTTTGCAAAAAATTTCGATTTTTTTTTTAAATTCATTCTTTTGGTATAAATTTGCGCTATTTCATTGAAAATTCTTTTTCCTTGGTTGCAAGGTGACTGCTTTAAGTAAAAATTTAATAATTCCATTTTTTGTTCAAAATCGATTTTTTTTAGTTGAAAATTCCTGTATTTTGTAGAAAATTCGTCTTTTTGTGTAGAAAATTTATTATTTTTACCTAAAATACTTGAAAATTAAATCAGCCATGGTTCTAGAGATGACAAGATATAAACATACTCTAGACGATAGGTGCAATAAAGATAATGTTACAAAATATCGCGTACTTAGACTGATAAAGTCTACATAAGATAAGCCGTTTTTCAATGCGAGACGCTCCGCACGGGCTGTCGAGTTGAATTTTTTTATCCAAGGCTTCATATCGCAAAAGAGTCTAGTGGTATTTAATAAACAGTATTGAACTATTCATCAAGATCATTTATCATTTATGAGTTCACTGCTCCGTTTTCTTGACTACTGACTCGCATCAAATTTAATTTTATTTTTAATGCAAATGCATTTTCGATTTTATGTTTAGCTTGCATGTTCGTGTTTGATTACCTGGATAAAACTTAATGAACATATTATCTGGATGAAAATAAAGCTCGAAGGTACAATTACGTAGCTCAGCACTGGCTACAAAAGTTGGTAAGTTTCTGGCTAGTTACTTGGCTAGTTACTTCATCAAAACAGTGGAGCGAAGTAAGATCTTTTTTTCCGAAAAATGTAATATTTAAATTTTATTTTCGATCTATTCAAAAATGACGTTAAGTATTTTATATTGTGGCATGACGTCTATACTGCTCGAGAGTAACTAACTCTGATCCGGCTGGCCGCTGGACCGGGAAAAACAGGGAAATGACCGTGAATTTATTTTTTTAACCGGGAATTTTACAAATTTTAGGAGAAAAAACATCCGTCCAACTTTGATTCCAACCTTTTTTTAAATTATTATTTAAATTGTGATCTTTTTCAATTATATTAGCATTCAGTATAGAATGCTAATTCGAAAATCTTTGACATTAAAAATTTTATATTTTTAGGTTTAAATTTTAATTAAAATGGTTTTAAAAAGCAGTTTTAACGACTTAAACAATTATAAAATAGAAGCGCTTAAAATCGAAGATGTTTGATAACAAACATTTTTACCTAATCAACTGTGAATACAAAAATTAAAGTGTTCCAATTGGAAAGTATTAAATAAATGTGAAAGCCCCCTTGAAACATTCTAAACTATTTTTAATTTAAAAATAAGTTCAAAATAATATATTTACTATTAAAATCTTTTAACGAATAATTTAAATTGTTTAATTTTGATGTTGTAAATAATACTTAATCATCTATTATTCTGTTAAAAAATTCGAATAAGTTAAAAAGATACTTAGAAGATTTGGAAAAATTATTTTAAAATTTGAAACGATTCCACATAATTTAAACGAAGTGTCTACGTAGTTAAAAATCCAGCTTGTACTAAAATTTCTGTGATTTGAAATTCGAGTAACTTTTAAAAATATTTAGAAGTTATGAAAAACTTTCAAAAGTATTTTTAAATTTGAAAAAATTTTAAAAACATGTAAATGTTTTAAGATCTTAAAATAAAATTTGAAAGCATTTTAAGTATTTTAATACCATTTGAAATAAAAACAATTACATTTTTAATTTGAACAGGATATATTTAATCTTTTACAAATTAAGATTTGTAGCTGGAATTCATCCAGAATAATAATAATTTTGACTTTGAACCCGGGAATTTTCAAATTTTTAAAAATTTTGAGCGTTTGCTGAAATTAAAAAAAAAATTGAATTGTAACAAGAAATTTTTCCAAAGAATTGTAATTTTGGATTGAAGACGGGAATTTTCAAATTTTAACCAATTCTGAGTTAAAACTGGTATTTATCCTAATGAATTATACATTTTCTTGGAACAGGGAATTAAAAAATTTAAACAAATTCCGAGCTGGAACAGGGAATTTTGCAATAGAATGAACTCTAAGTTGAAACGGGATATTTCCGAAAAAAATTAAAATTTGATATTGAAACATGGAATTTTAAACATAATTATAATTCTTAGTTGAAATTAAAAATTTTCGAAAAGGTTTTAAAATTCTGGATTTAAACAAGGAATTTTCAATTTTTAACCAATTCTGAGTTGAAACTAGAATTGATCCAGGAGAATAATAATTCTTAATGGAACATTAAATTCTTTCAATAAAATTATTGTTCTCTGTTAAAACGAGCTATTTTAGAAAAATCTAAATTATAACTTGGAGCAAGGAATTTTACAAAAAAAAGGAATTCTTACAATTAGTTGAAATGGAGAATTTTCGAAAAGAATTAAAATTCTAGATTTAAAATGGGGATTTTTCGAAAAGCATTGAAATTCCAAATTTAAGCAGGGCATTTTTCAATTTTTAACCAATTCTGAGCTGGAATTAGAATTTAAAATTTCTTAAAATGGTATAATCTTGAACATTTTAAAATTCATTAACTGATTTCTCAATTTAGAGCATGAAAATGATAACGTTGATTTATATTTTTGGAGCTGAATCTAAATCTTTGAACTTGTTTAATGAAACATTTGAAGTTCAATATTCAAAAATTTAAATTCAAGAGTTTCACTTTAGGTACTTTCATTTGCAGTTCAGTTTTTATTACTTATGTTAGAATGGAACAATTTTTATAATTAGTGTTCGATTTTTTAAATTTCATTGGCCGAGAAAACCCCGGGAAATGACTGTGAATTTTTTTCTTTTGTTAAAACGGCCAGCCTGTCTGATGATAATGCAGATTTCCTTAAATTACTCTTATCACAAATGTAACACCTGGCTTGAGATAGCGGATATTTCAGAAAAATGATTCTTCTTTCGATCTCTCTAAAAGCCTAATTGGAAAAGCACCCGATCGGCAATCGGATCTTCTGTGGTTCGCTTCCCAGTGGAGCGAAAAGAGAAGATCTTTTTTCAAAAAAATGTAATTTTCAATTAAAAATAATTTATTTTCCATCTGGTCAAACATGACTTAAAGTATCCTCTGTTATTTAAAGAGTTAACTTGATCATTACTTTCGACTTTTTTCACAGGTTGTGGAATGACGTCTACAATGATTGATAGTAACTAACTCTGATGATAATACAGATTCCCTTCGATAAATAAGTTATCTAGGGTCGAAAATCGACTTCAAAACATTTTTCTGTACAATTTCCTATTCGTAACGAACAAGTGCTTTATCGTAAAGATCTGCTAATACCGGTGTTTATTACAAAGCTGTGGATATTTTTCGCACTTGTCGGAGCCGTTGATGTTTTACTGCCCGGTTTCGTTTCGACTGGTCGGTTCCGAGCGATTTGACTAACGACACAAGCTAATAGGATTTCTGCGTTGTTGCAGAATGGGCCGGACTTTGTTGGGTGCGTTAGTGTCAGGTTTTACGATCATGCTCCTTTTCGTTTTTTTTAGACTCTTTTTCGCCTCTTTTTATCTTTACCTGCTCACTAGGGTCGTTCAGGGATCCTCTCGACGCGTGTACAGTCTCTGATTATCGGAAACCGATCCTCCTCCTGTTGCGTGAGAGGCCAGCCATAAATGGTGAGACGAATTTGTAAGAAAACAGTTAAACTTTTAATCAAATAGTTAAATAGTTAAACAGCGACGCATATTCAGTAATTTGAACTAAGGCAGGAAGTATCACATTTACTGTTCTGAAAAACTTCAAACTGGTTTCAGCAAAGAAAATGTAAAAAAATCACAAAAATTAGCTGATAACCGAAGATTAAATCATTTCATAACCGACGTTTTAATCATTTCATATTCAAATTATTGATATTTATTCGTAATCTTGTATAATTTATGAAATTAATTGAATGGGTATGCGTCGCTACAGCGACGCATATTTAGTAATTCGAATTAAGGGAGGAGGTGTCACGTTTACTGTTCGCAAAACTTCAAACTGTTTTCAACAAAGAAAATGTAAAAAAATCACAAAAATTAGCTGATAACCGAAGATTAAATCATTTCATAACCGACGTTTAAATCATTTCATAACCGACGTTTAAATCATTTCATAACCGAAGTTTTAATCATTTCATATTCAATTTATCGATATTTATTCATAATCTTGTATAATTTTAGAAATTATTTGAATGGATATGCGTCGCTATAGCGACGCATGTTCAGTAATTAGAACTAAGGGAGGAAGTGTCACGTTTACTGTTAGCAAAAACTTAAAACTGCTTTCTACAAAGAAAATGTAAAAAAATCACAAAAATTAGCTGATAACCGACGTTTAAATCATTTTATAACCGACGTTTAGATCATTTCATAGACAGTTAAACTTTTAATCAAATAGTTAAATTGTTAACGAAAAAATAAATTTTTAATAACAAATATTAGTTTTCTATCCTAAATATGAATTTTCCATCCAATTTGACGAAAATTTAACGAGGAATTGAATTTTTAAACAGAAAAGGTATCTTTAACAAAACAGTTTCAGTAAGATTGACATAAAAAGACATTTTTAACAACAAAATTATTTTTAACATGAGTTTCATTTTTAAGCAAATAAATTTTTGAATCTAAATTAACGAATTTTATTAGACAAATTATTCAGAGTTAGTTTCCAACCAAGATAATTCTTAACCAGCAAAGATGTTTCTATTTTTAACAAATTAATTATCTTTAAAAAAAATAGTTGAATTTTTAACCAAAGTTGCTGAATTTTTAACTCAGAAGATTAATGTTCCACCAAAAGATGAATTTTCAAGAAAATGAATGAATTTTTAAAAAAATAGTTAGATTTTCAACTAAAAAGGATCAGCTTTCAACAAAAAATGGAACAGTTATATTTTTAATTTAAAAAATTAATTTTTAACAAACGAAAGAAGAATTTTTAACCAGTAAATATGAATGAAGAAGATTAATTTTTAACAAAATATTTAAGTTTTCAATCCTAGAACTCGTAGTCATCATAAAAAAGTTGTCTTTTAAAATTGAAAAGATTAATTTTCAATCCGAAAGTTCATTTTTAATCATGACAGATGAATTTTTAAGCAAATAGTTCAATTTTTAACTAAAAAAAAAAAACTTTTCAGACCAAAAATGTCATAGTTAAATTTTCAGATTGGAAAATCATTTAAAATCATTTTTTTTATCAAACAATTTTCAACCAGTTTAAGTCGACCAGAAAGCCTAAATTTTTAACAAAATAGATTAATATAAAATCAAAAAGAAAGAACAAATAAAATTATTTTTTTACATTAAGAAGAATTTTCATTTAAATATATTAATCTTCTACCAAATAGTCGAATTTTCAATAAAATAGTTGAATTTTAAACTCATACTTTAAGTAATGATTAAAAAAACTAATTTTTAAGCAAAAAAAGATTTTCAATCAAATATTTGAAGTTCCAAACAAAAAGTATATTAAAAAAAGAGATTAATTTTTAACACTGCAGTTCAACTTTCAACGAAGTAGCTGAATTTTGAGACAAAAAAGATGAATTTAAAATAAATATATATACAAAAAGGCTAATTTTCTACAAAATACATGAATTTTCAACAAAGTTGTTGAAGTTTGAAACAAAAAAGATCAATTTCCAATTAAGAAACATGATTTTTAATGATAAAGTTATTTTTCTACCAAATGGTTAAATTTTCCAATAAATGGTTTGATCTTTAACCAATTAGTTGAATTTTATGCCAAAATAATTGAATTTTCCATTTAATTCTTTAATTTTCAACTAAAATGACGAATTTTCTACGAAAGAGTTAAACTTTCAATAAGAGAATATGAATTTCTAACAAAAAAGTTAATTTGAAACTTTTAAAAATTAATTTTCCACCCAGAAAGATGACTTCTGTACCATAAAAATGACTTTTTTTTACAAAGTAGGACAGTTTTACACCAACTACTTAATTTTTCAACCAGAAAAGATAAATTCTCAACGAAACATGTAATAATTGATATTTTACACAAAGAGTACAAATTTAAAAATAAAATAATCAAATTCAACAAAAAATGATGATGTTTTAACTAACAAGATTAATTTTTTAAGTAAAAAGTTGAATTTTTGAAAATAATAAGTTTTTAGTGAGAAAAATTCAATTTTCAGTTAAAAATATTAATTTCCAGTTCAAAAAAATTAGTTTGCAACCAAAAAACGGGTTTTCAAGGGAACAGTTATAAAATCTGAACCAAAGAGATGAATCTTCAAAACAAAAAAATTATTTTTGAACAAAGTAGCTTAACTTTCAATTAAGTAGCTATATTTTAAAACAAAAAAAGACTAATTAACAAAAAGTTGCATTTTCAGCAAAATAAATAAATTTTCATTTAAGTAGTACAATTTTTAACCAAACAAGGTAAAGGATTTTCTTATTTGTCTTTGGTTATTAAGTTTTCATTTTAGTGATAAATAAAAAAAAACTTTTTGAAAACAGAAAAATAATTTTTCAAAAAAGGGTAAAGGAGGAAAATAGAGGAGAGAGTAAAAATACTAGCTGTTATCTAAGTTCTTAATGTTAC
>NC_046663.1:13413014-13477637 GCF_010883055.1 Belonocnema kinseyi | reverse complement strand
CAGGTTTTACCATCATGCTGATTTTTTTTGTACTCTTTCTCTCCTCTTTTTATCTTTCCCTGCTCACGCGGGTCGTTCAGAGGGTCCCTGAACGACGCGTGTTCAGTTTCTGATTATCGGAAACCGATCCTCCTCCCGTTGCGTAAGGGCCGATCAGCTTCTCGAATATCCGCGATATACGATTGGAGATAGCACAGGGTGGCTGTTCACACATTTAAATATCACCACAGTGCACGCCATGCTCGTATAATGCCGATATCACCGAGACGAAGGTTACAAGATGGAATTTCAAAGCGACCCCATTCCTAGCGAGTAGCGATCCGCATCGTTTATATATCACCGAAATAACTCGCCTGGAAAAAACCCTTTCATGACTCTCTGCCTACCTCACATTATTCTAACGAACGAGCTTTTACAAATATTTCATCCACTATACTGTCACAGGGATGTTTTCAATTCAAAAGGTAGAACAGGGTGGCGATTCGTGGGATGAATTCGGATTGGATCTTTTCAGTCATTTTATATTCAAATTAGTAATATTTATTCATAATTTTCCGCGATTGAATAAATTGAATGGATATGCGTCGCTACAGCGACGCATATTCAGTAATTTAAACTAAGGCAGGAGGTGTCACATTTACTGTTAGGAAAAGCTTCAAACTGTTTTCAACAAAAAAAAAATTTTTTAATCACAAAAATTAGCTGATAACCGAAGATTAGATCATTTTATAACTGACGTTCAAATCATTTCATAACCGACGTTTTAATCATTTCATACTCAAATTATTGATATTTATTTATAATCTTGTATAATTTAAGAAATTAATTGAATGGATATGCGTCGCTACAGCGACGCATATTCAGTAATTCGCACTAAGGGAGGATGTGTCACGTTTACTGTTAGCAAAAACTTTAAACTGTTCCAACAAAGAAAATGTAAAAAAAATCACAAAAATTAGCTGATAACCGACGTTTAAATCATTTCATAACCGACGTTTAGATCATTTCATATTCAATTTATTAATATTTATTCGTAATATTGTATAATCCAAGGAATCAATTAAAAAGATATGCGTCGCCGTAGTGACGCATATTCAGTTGTTTGAACTAAGAGAGGCGTCACGTTTACTGTTAGAAAAAATTTCAAACTGCTTTCAACAAAGGAAATTACAAAAAATAAAAAAAACTAGGTCATACCCGACTTTTAAAGCATTGCATATTCAAATTGATGATTACAATTCATAATTTTGTTTGATTGAAAGAATGAATTGCATGAATATGCGTCGCTGCAGCAACGCATATTCAGTGGTTCGAACTAAGGGAGGAATTGTCACGTCAACTTTCAGGAGAAACTTCAAACAGAATTTACCTACCGTAATTGAATGAATTTTGTAACAAAAAGAAGAAATCTTTTTTTATTCTCTTTTTAAATATTATATTTTAAATTATTTTCCAAAGTACCCATTTCATGTCAACAATTCTTTGTTAGAAGTAAAATAATAATTTTGTATAAAAAAAATCCCTGTCCTTCATGGAAATTACAAAAAAACAAATTCTGATGTAGAAGAAGGAGTTTTCAAATTGTAACGAATTCTGACTGGGAGCAGGGTTTTTTTCCCCTCTTCTAAATCCAAACTAAAATTCTTTAACAAAATTCCCGTTTCAGAGACAAATTCTCTATCCCAATTTAAATTAGAATTCTTCAGGGAAACTCTACTAAAGTAACAATTCTAATTTTTAGTAAAATTTCCTCTTCTAAATTGAACCTAAAATTAAAATTATAATTCTTTACGGAAATTCTCAGTTCTATCTCGGAATTACAACTCTTTTAGAGAATTCTCTGTCACAATTTCCAATTTTCAAAATTACATTTCCTTCTTGAAATGCCCTTTTCCAAACTCGAAATAATAATTCTTTATTAAAATCCCCTGTCCAAACTGCGAATTAGGATTAGATACCCTGATCGTATGTCTTACGAAAAAGTACTTTTCTAAATAAAAGTCAAAACTACATTTTATAGTAAATACCAAAATAAAAGAGAATCTGAAATTTATGAAAGAGAGTGAGATTTTCCACGCAGTTCACCTTTTCAATTTCTCCCCTTCGAAAAACAGATTCTCCTCAGTTAGATTATTCAAGTCTATTTTTCCAAATTTCCCCTAGCATATCACAATTTACCCGTTTCTAGATCAAATTATAATTCTTTATGTAATTTCCTGTTCCAAATCCAAAATTATAGCTCTTCACGTGATTTTTTTTTATGATTCGTTTCTTTCTTCCTCGCCCATAGTCAGAATGACATTTGTTTTCTCGACCAGGTATAATACTGGAATTTATGAAAGGAAATGATAAATGAAAATTTTTACGCAGCTCACCTTTTCAATTGCTCCCCTTCGAGAAACAGATTCACATTACAGTCGGATTACCCCCAAATTAGATTGCCCCTCTAAATAAATCATAGAAATCGTCATCATTAATTTTGACAAATCGAGCGATTTACGAAAGATCGGCCTTCTTTGGTTTTGTGAAAAATGGTACTGGAGGTGTCAGAAAAAGGGGAGGTCAAAGAAGAGAGCTATAGATATGGGGTATAAACTCTAAGGATCTGGAAACCGTTGATTCTTCACGGTCACGTCGGAATTATTCCTTTGTGAGAGCACAGCGGCCACGCTTCTCGCAAACTATAATTATTCGCTCGGTCGGCAGTAGTTTCCACTCGTGTCGTAAAACATCGTCTCTTACATGCGATCATGAAGGGAGGCTATTCTGGAGTTTGCGGAGCTAAAGGGGAGCAAAAATTGAGCATCACGGGCGGTCCCTTGGAAATTGAATTTGGTTACGTAGGAAGTCGTAAGCATAACCATTAAGCGTGCGTCTGAAGGCAATAATGAGAAAACAGTCAGAAGTTAATAAGGGAAAATAATGCTGGAGAAATTAAAAATAACGCGAGCAAAAATAAAATAAAATGGGTTAAAAAATCATAAACAAAACAAGAAGATGAAACTTTTGGCTCTGCGTGATTCGAATAAGGATTCCACGCCTTGTGTGAAGCTTCCTCTGGAACAGTCTACAAAAGCTTGACGCTTCTAATTATAAATGAATATAAACGCAGGTAGACACGTTTTCTCGCGTTTCCCTCTGAAGCTCATTAGCCTTTCGTTATTTTACAATGAAATCCCGCAACTGGTATACCCAAGAATTTTCGAATCCTCCTCGTTAAAATAGAAATACATTTCTGCTGCTACTTCATTAGCAATGGCGGGAGTTTAATTTCAGAGTTGACACATCAATCTCATCTGTCATTTTTTCTGTTCACGCTTGTTCGAACACTTCACAGTAGAAAATAATGTGAGACGAAAATAATTTGTAGGACTGATGTATAGAATCATGATAAAAAAGACTAAAAGCCAACGGTGACACAATCTCTATGAAAAAAGATAAAGTTATCAAATCTCGTAACATCTCTACATTAATGTTATTTTAATCTAAAATTTCAGCATTTGGCATCTGACATGTTAAAATTAAAAGTACTAGACATTAAACATGTTTAGTGTATTCAAGTGCAGGTACAAGCTTTATCTGTTTAAGATGTCTTCAGCAAATTATGTCTTCGGCGTTTTATCATAAAAGTTTTGTTGATTTTGATTCTAACGGTCTTTTTGACTTTGAAGATAAGGATACCAAAGTTTTGAATAAACTAGTTTAATATTCATACCCTTTCTACATAAAATGATTTCCCTTACAGAAAAATCTCGGTTATGAAGCGAAAATTAGGAAATCTCGTGACCGGAAAAAATTACATTTTTTTTATCACGTCGAGCTTTTTCTAATCACAATTTCACTGTTATCGTTCTTAAGTCGAGCTTGTAGCACGGAGTCTGACATTTAAAGATCATAACGTGACGATAAATGTAATAAGGGTAGTTCCCACCCCTCGTTAAAGCAGGCTATAGCTGCTGCAGATGGCTGTCGTGTCGTTTTAATACCACCTCGATTTTTCCTTCGCTTCGACGAGATTCAAGATTTAGGATTCTAATGTATTTTAATGCGTTGGATCGATAAGATTCAAGGGTTTTAAAACAGAGCTGGATGAGTGATTGCACATTTACAATCAGAAAAAGGAATCTTTATTATCTGATACCTGTTAGCCTAGCGTAGCCTCTTATGAAATTGCAGCCCTTCTTTGTAATCAACTGCAGCTGAGCAAACGAAGGTTTGAAATTAACGGGCCATTACGCATTCGAGCTTGGTTAATAACTGTGCAAACTATTCAAACCAAAAGCCATCGTGCATGGTTACGAGCTTATTTGTATGCATCGTGTTCGCTCTGCGGGGTGTGTAAACTCAATATAGAGGATGCTGGATGCGAATTTTTTCCAACTTCCCGGTCAGTCAGCTCCCTTTCAACAGCTATTCAGCGGCTAAAGAATAGTTCATTCTGTGCAAATAAGGTCAAAGGGAAAAAGCTGCCTCGATGAACAAATTGATCGCTAGTGTCAAATAAAGCTAGGATGATATAATATATATTTATGAAAAGAATAGTTGAATCGAAAATCGAGCACAAAAAAAGGAGTTTTGCAAACATGCGGCTTATCTCTAAATCTTGGCTTAAAGTTTCCAAAACGATAGTGTTTTGAATCTCGAAGTCTTTCTCTAATCTCTCTCACTGTGAAACGACGATTTCCATTAAGTAAAACTCGCGTTCAACATTTTCACTTCAGTGCGACCACTTTAAAATCACCTAATTGATTAATTTGATTGTCAGTCATAAACCTAGACTCATCATCATACACTTTCCAAATCATAAGTTGCACATTCTTTGTCAGGAGCATTCCGTCATTCGGAAATGCGACGCGTACGCGACGACGCATGGTGCCTGATTTAATTATTTTTTGTGAATTGCTTTGACCAAATTGCCCTTCGTAATTTGTGATTTTTTCCCTTTTTTTATAATTTCTATTTTGCAAACTCTGGAGAGTTAAGAGAGAGCAAAGATCGTAGACATCGTTTCTTCAAAATCGCTGGAAACTCTCGTATTCCTAGAACTTTGCGAGACAGACGTGCAAGTTTTAATTGAAAGCGATCGGTCGTCGACAGCAGTGGTTCTCAAACTGAAAGTTGTAGCCTTTAGATCTAGATTTGAAAAAAATGAGAGTAAATAGGCTTCAATTGAACTATATAGCCTCTCTGTGCTCACGAGAATCAAGTTCGCCAACGTGCGTTGCGTTCTCCAGTTGCCAGATGGTGTTTCTAGACAGGGGTGGGCGAACTGAATTAATAGATTTCCCTGTAGGCAAAATTTAAACAGAAAGAGGGTCAGCAGTCCCTATTTGAGCTGAAATCGTTCAACAAACGGCCTATGATTTAATTTTCATTAAAAGATTCTTAAAATTAGAAACTCTGGGTTTATGTTCTTCATTCTTATGAATTTCAAGTTTAAGGGCGCCTATTTTAAGAGCCATTTTATTTTTTACTCTTCGTGCTCCACTCAGAATCACGGACAGTAATAATCTCCATTTAATGCTTGTTTTATATATAAGAAACGTTCACAGATCATTAAAAGTTTTTCTCTCTTCAGAATGATCGTTCATTAAAACTGGAAAGATAATTGATTCATATATTTCTTCTCCTAAGAATTTGTAGTCACGAGATATGTAAAATTAATGCCTTTTGGTAATATTCTCGTTAAAAATTAATCTATGTTCATGTAAATGTTTATTTGTTAAAAAAGTTCTGAATAATTTCGACAGCACAGTTGTGGAGCGCAGATGGACGATAATTATCCGGAATGAAACAAATGATCGCGTGGTGACTATGTGGAATAGACAATAGAGAAACGACCGATCTAAATTTGGTATCTATGGAGCGGGAAACTTCATCGACCCCATCCATCAAAAGAGGTCCCATTGGCGCGACCTCCTGGTTTCATCGCTAGAGAAAAGAACAGAATAAATAGAGAGAAAAACTAGGGAACGCCCCAGGACAACATTTTTGGCAGCGTTACTACCCTCGAAATAATATCGCAAATTCGTATCCTGAAGATCCCTGCAAATAGATACACATGCCAAGTACAGGGTGTAACGAGCAGTCGAGTAGCATGTTCCTCCACATCTACTAGTTGAATGCAAATATTTTTCGACATGGAAAGAGAGCAAAGAAGGGAAAAGAAATATTTACTATGTGATCAGGCTTCGACAGAAAATCAGTAAATCAATTACGATAGAGAAATTAAGGACTTGAAACAAGATTCATACAGGTTTATTCAAATGCTAGCATATTTTAAGTTTACTAGCTTCAATCAATTGGTAACGTAGTTTATAGACGGCCCCTAACTTAAATTCAAGGGAAGCCTATCTTTTATTTATGGGTGATATAATTTTATGTAGGCCACTGCTTATCACAAGTGAGTGAGTTACTGCCTTTTATCGCATCAAGCGAGAGACAATTACTTTTTGTATTCTATTAGAAATTCTAAACGGAAATAATCTTCGTAATTTATTTTTTATGAAGCTCTTATAATTTTTCTAGCTTTCGTTTTAATGAAAATTTTTTTTGTTATAGGTGTGGACGATAAGAGATTAAATCGGGAAGAAAAAGCGCTTTCCTTTCTGCAGCGAAGAGAAACAGGTAAACAGACGTTTCATTTAAAGATTGTATAGTGAAGAACCTTGATAATTTGATTTCAGCTACATAAATTCATGAGAGAAACCAATCGAAATTTTTGAACGAATTGATTCATCACCAATTACACATTTCCTTATCTATCGCCGATCGAAATAACGAAATCGTTCTCGACATCAAGGCATCTTTCGTTCTAATCATTGTCAAGGAATTCGTTTGGCGTGCGACTCTAATTAAATTCAAAAAATGAACGACGGTTGTGTCACTGCCTAGTGACAGGTGGTGAAAAAACTTGCTCTGCTCCTTTTGGTGTCTTCACCAGAACTTTTATGGGCGGTTTGTAATTATGTAGATTGTAAATGATTAAACGGCTTTTTTCAAATACCTATCAATTAACATGTGTGTAATTTCTAGGGTCGCAGGTGTTCTCGTCGTTTCTGACAGACGTTGCCTTGTTATTTTTTCTAGCTTCCCACACAGTATATTTTAGAATTTATCCAAGCCGACCCTTTCTTCTTCCCTACATTTTCTTCCTACAATGTTTCTCTTCGACTCCGACCTGGAAAATCCTTTCACCTCGTTAGCAAAGTAAATACTTTCCACAGCATGCGTATACAATTCGGCATTAGTGCTCCTTTTGGAACAATACTTGGGAAAGTAGCGCGTCACATCAAAATGGAAAGGCTGGCAAAATGGCCTGTCAAACGGCACTGACACGAACAATTAGGGAACAATAAGTTTCATGACCCTGCGGATCCTAAATCAATAGGCTTAGGATGATCCGTAATGGGACGAACTGGCGGGTGTTATGCTCTAGCTTTAAATTCTAAAATCTAAATCGAAATCCTTTTAGCTCTGCCAGTGCTTGGTTAGTGGTTAGCTGGACATTGAAATTAGTTAAAAGTGAGTTAACTGTCGAGAGCCGGTTCCTGCGGGAATCAGAAACCCGCTCACTGCTGGTGGCAGGGTCTATCCGGAGTGAGACACACCGTTGGACCTTTAACCCCCCACTGACCTCCAACACCAGTTCTCTCTTCAGGGTTTATAGCAGACCGTCAGTTGGCTTATGTCACTCGGGATTACTGCTGTTTGGACAGAGGAAATTAACTACTTCCACTAACTACACACCCAGCCACCTTCTACCGGACGTAGATGACAATCATCTTTTTTAAAATTTTCAATGTAAAATTCAAAACTCGTCAGGTATTTTAGAAACCGATCTAAGCAGGGTTTATCTAGTGGAATTATTACCCCAGACCTCGGACTCGCGTCTGGGGCAATTGGTAAATTCGGAAAGATTTTAAAATCGTATCAATGATATCAAAGAATTTTAGAGACTACCAGGGATTGTATGAAATTTCCGAGAATTCTTAGGCTTGTTATCCCTTCTAATAATCGGTAAACGTAATTAATTCTCATTTCTAACAAATTAAGGGTGTTGAGTGCAGAACCTTTTGGGAAGATAAGTGCAAAATGAAATCTGATTCTTTGATTTTGGCGGCGCTTGTCGATTCATTATTCGCGGTCGAACGCTTTTAAGTGTGAAGGCAATTACCAGTTTAACCACCTTTAGTGGTATCGACTAACACGTATTAAGAGAGACTGGCGAAGCGAGCACTAACGAGCACGGCGAAGGGAAGACGCTTGCAAAGCAGCATCGTTTCGTGCGAACGCGTTCATCTTCGGTCATTGATCGCTAGAGCTCACCTCCGGGTGCAAAAATCTTCCTCTAGTCGTTTCTTAGCCTATTTAATGTAGTATTTAAAATCTTTATGTTTTATATTCTTATTTCACTTAGCTCATTTCTCTTACCACTCCTTTTTATCCTATCATATCCTGTCTGATCCAATCTAATCGTCCTAACTCCGCCCCTCACGTCCCCCTCGTCTATTTCCCTTTTCACAATTTCTCTTCTACTTCCTACCACAGATCTCTATCTCCTAATTTATTTATTTCCATTTTATCTTCCCTCCCACCCACTCCGATACAATCCCTTACTTCCCCTACCCTAGGTTTATATTTTCCCTCCTCATACTTTTTTGCTAGATCCTACATTCATCTTTACTTTTCATGCCCCTAGTCCCACTCTATTTTCCCTTCTCTTTTATCGGACTACCCGTCCTAAAAAAATGCGAGGTACGCACGGACACCCGACTGAAACTATAAATTCGAAGAAATGATTAAAATGGACTGAATGCACAGAGTTTCAGAAGACTATTCTTCAGTAAAAACTAGAAGAGTGAAAGGAGGGAGCAAGTGAGTCTGAAGAGAAGAGAGTCACTCATCCGAGAGAGCGCGAACGAGATTGCACTGTGGCCCGGAACCCTTCTGTGCGCCACCGCCAATTGTTGCAACGACCCTCATCCACTCGTTTTCCATTGTGATACCATTCTACCTTTTTCCTTTTATACAGTTTCTCTGTTTCTCGCATGCGGTACATTTTCATTGCCAGGTAGACACGCGGGAACTCCGCGCAATATCTGACAAAATGAATCGCCCCGAGTCCTAGCTCGTCCTGTTAGTCAAATCGGTGGCTTTCGTCGAACTGGAAGTTATTCGTTCGGAAACGCGCTTTTCGAATTTCCCTCCAGCTTCTGCAAGCACTGTCGAACGAACGTTTCTTTATTGGAGTCCTTTCAGCTAGTGATCGACTTCATCAGGATCACTTTCAGTTCACTAGACTTCGGATAAAATCCTTTTCACTCGGACGAATTTCCCTCCTATTTCTAAATCCTGTTACTCTTACGATTTTTAAAAAAGATCTTTATTTTTAGACTCTCGTAGCCTCGGTCAGAAACTCTTATATTTTCTAGCAAGTATCCTTCCATGGAGGAGAAATAGGAGGGAGAAGCGGAAGTAAATGAGGGAATTATAAGATAGGATGAGATAGACTAGGAAGTGAAAAGGAGAGGGTCGAGATTCAAACGACCTAAATAACGTTTTAATACGAAACTGATGCCCTTTCCTAAATTCATTTCCCAAGGTCATTTCCCGGTTTTCCCAATTTCCCAGTCAGACATCCTGTTGTGGTTTAATTTCTCTACATTAATATCTAACCTAATGCTGAAACTGATGTTGTTTAAAGAAACTCTTTACAATTTACTGCGTGTTACTGCAGGGAAGATATAGTATTTTTTGCAGTAAGAAATTATGGTGACAGAGCTTCAAACGAAAGCCCGACAAAAAGGTCCAAACGTTCCCTTTGTCACGTCTACCGAACGCGATGCGACATTCAAAAGGCGTGGAAGCACGCGGCCAAGAAGGCCACAGCCGTCGTTGAAATTTAAATATAGACCGTCGCTAAAGTTTTATGATTAAAGGATTAATTAACAGGGTGGGCCGTTCCTCGGAGTGAAGGGGAACCTCAAGTATTTAAAATTACGCAGATACCCGGGAAAGTCTCGCGATTTTCAAGCCAGAATATCACATCTTACGATACGGATTCTGTTCCGTTCTGTTCTGTAATTCGAGCTGCCGACCAGACCAACTCGACGATGAAAGTTCCGAACTCAGAATTCTTTTCCTGCCCCTATTCGAGAAGCGCTCTGCATCTTCATTTTGCATTCTCATTCTCCCGACGGTGATTTCCCTGTTTGCGGAGTTTCCAGTGGTTTTTAAATATGGAGGCCCACCCATTCGCAGAATGAGATCAGAAATGAAAGGGGGATTCACTTTCGTCGTTTAAAATTCCACGCTGAATTTTAGATCTCGCGGGAATGGAAGATGGAATTAAAGATACGGTTTCTGAACGAATTTTAAGATTCTGAGAAAATGATTCTACAAATTAAGAATGAGATTATAACAGAGTCTGTAGGAACAATTTTTTTCTTATCTGAGAATACTTGTGAGACATTTCAGATGCAAAATCAATAAAAACCTTCTTGTGTTTGTACTTTTGGATCGAAATTATTTCAACCGAACCGTGGTACATCTAATTACAAAATGAAAATTGTTTAGTCTTCCAAATCTCTATTTTGAGGATGAATTGTGGTTCTGTTTTGCGACAGTTGTGCATAATAATTTTGCAGCAAGTGTTGAGTGATCCTTTAATTCTTTGACGAATAGCATGTTCAGCAGCTTCTGTTTATTGCGTTAGTTTAGCCCACTTACTAGACGGATGGATGCATGGTCTATAAGCATTATGCACGAAAGCATCGCGTCTGCGTTTACACGCTTCGCTGGTCCACGGGAGTTACTAAAGCCAGTTGTTGAACTTCTCTTGTTAGTTGCCTCTGTGCAGCTCATCTTGCTGTCTGCCTCCTTTATCCGTTTTACACGCTTGTCCAAACAGTTTTCTTGTTCCTCTTTTTCGAACAGATAAGGATTCTAGATTTCATAGGCTAGATTCAATATTTAAGATTGCAGGAGGCACCCTGTCAGATTAGCGATGTTCGGTGTCACAGTTCGATCATACATGAAATCGGATTACAATCAGTTTCATCAATTATCAGGAACTGATCATAACTCCAGTTCTAGAGGCGAAGAGAACTTATGTATTAATTTAATTTATCTCAAAGTTTCTGTGATTTCAAGACTTTTTGCATTTTATCTCATCAACTGGTTTAAAGTCTTCTCAGGAATTTTTGTGTACTACGCAATTAATGCCAGTCGATCAATTTCATCTCAAAATTAGATGGAAACGATATTCAAATGCTTGAATACGTATTTCAAATTTTTATTTTATCAGCAAATGCCGATCAAAGAAATTTGCTAAATTTTTTTTTTCGATGAAAAATCATCAAGTTGGGGTTAAAGTCCAACTATCTTTGGGTTCAAGGTTAATTCCTTTTGCTTAAAAGTTCAACCATTATATTCTCGGTTGATAATTTATATTCTTTGTTTAAAATTGGTATTTTTCATTATAACATTTAATGTTTTTTTGAATGGCACACTTTTCTTATGAGGTTGCTTTTGTTAGTTAAAGAATCACCTTTTTTATAATTTGTCTTTTTTGGATTAAAAAAAATTAACCATTTGGTTGAAAATTTACTTTTTTGTCGAAAATTCATATTTGCTGATTGAAAATCCAACTATTTCGTAGAAAATTCGCATTTTTGACTTGAAAGTTTAACAATTTGGTTTAAAAAATTCATCTTTTGTTAGAAGAAACTATTTATCTCGTTTTGTAGAATTTTCATTATTTCTTTAATGCAACTATTTAGTTAAAAATTGATCTATTCACTTGAGCATTAGAATATTTTGATAAAAAATCGGCTACTTTGGGTTAGTTCAACTGTTTTTTTATTAAACATCAGAATATTTTTTGTTTGTATATAAACTTAATTTTTTGTTGAAAATTGATCTTTTTCCAAAGATGTCAACTATTTGGTTTATAGTTAATGTTTTTGGTAAAGAATTATTTTTTTTGGTAGAAGAAGCATTATTTAAGTTAAAAGTTTATTGCCTTGGTTTAAAATGTAACTATTTTGTTAAAAATTCGTTTTTTGGTTGCTGTTACAAATTTATCTTTTATAGATGACAATGCAACTATTTAGTTAACCATTTATCGTTTTTAGTTGAAAATTGAAATAATTGGTTCAAAGTTGAACTGTTTTGTAAAAAATTCATTTTTTTTTCATTGAAGATTGATCAGTTTAGTGAAAAATTAATATTTTTGCTTGAAAATGTAACACAACAATTTTTTTTCACCTAAAAAATACATACTCTATGTTTTGGGTTTAAATTTTATCTTTTTAAATAGAAAATTCAACTATTTTTTCTGTTAAAAATTCGTTTTTTAGGTACAATCTTTCTGGTTGAAAATTTAACTACTTGGTGGAAAGTTAAACACTTTTTTTAAAAGAAGCATCTGTTTCTTTATAGATTTATTATTTGAGTTGAAAATTTATCTCTTCGGTTCTAAATTTAACTATTTTGTTAAAACTTCGAATTTTCGATCGAAAAATAATTTTTTTAACCAAAAATTTGACTATTGCTGTTCGAGATTTATAATTTCAGTTAAAAATTATCTAATTTGTAAAATTTTCATTTTTAATTAAAATCCACATATTTTTGAAACTCATTCATTCTGGTTAAAAATGTCAACGTTTTTGTTCAAAATTCACCTTTTTGTATAAAAAATGTAACTATTTTGGCATACAGTTTCACTGTTAGTTTGAAAACAAACATTTTTGTTATAAATGAATGTTTTATTGTTGAAAATTTAGCTGTTTTCAAGAAAATTTGGCCTTTTTGTTTAAAAATTCAACATTTTGTTGGAAATTTGTCTTCTCTTTAAACTAAGGAATAATCCTTGGTTACAAATGTATGTCTTTCAAAGAAAATAGATTTCTTTCTTCCGAAAATAATTGATATCTTTTGATAGAAATTTCATCTTTTGGTTCATAATGAAACTTTTTGGTTAATTAATAATCTTTTTTTTTTGGTCCGTGAAAGCTGTAAATCTTTCACAAATTGAAAGTCGAGACTTGGTTAATTTAAAGCAACTATATAGTAAAAGTGGATTTTTCCCACCACCCTTGAATTAATTATTATGTCAAATTATTATGAAAAATTAATTTTGTATCCGGAAATGTGGATGATTTGATTCTGAACTTGATAATCAGAATAGTGTGCAAAGATTTGAAGAAACATGTTTAACGAATAAACAGAAGTTTACACTTGATCCAATATTTATAATTTGTCTTTCTACAGAACGCACAGCTGTCCAAAGTCCCTTTTCACGTGTGTAATTACACCCGAAATAATTCCCCTCTGACAAATAATTCTCCTTTAAAATTTCCGCCCACAATTATGCTAGAATGGAAAAATATTTCTGATTTTATTTTCTTACGGAATAGAGAATAGAGCATACCTCGTTATGTAAACAACTTTCATCTTCAGAAAATAGAAGCCCATAAAATGTGAAACATTCTGAAAACGTTTCCTGACTAGAGACGAGGGTTTCATGTTTACTCGAAATGCAACGTGAGATTTGACAGAGAGGGTGAAATAATGCAGTCTCGAATTACTATACAAGTAGAGACAAGTAGACTCAAGGTGTCGATCTGAAAGCACAATGGATAGAAACTACCCTAATGACTTTCAGAGTTATTGAACTTGTCTTTAAAGTTGTTCCGAATCTCGATAAGTCCTCAGATTTCAATAAAATGAAAAATCCTCGCTGGAAATGATAGTGGATGCTCAATGAGTGACTTCAAAGAAAGAGTCAGTCAAAGAAAAGAGAAAAAGATCCTTTTTCAGTTTGGATGAAAAGAGGCATGAGGAATCCTTCATACGTCGCGCAACGTCTCCATCTAGGAAACGGGTTTCAACCCTGAAGGCTTAAGAAAAGTCCTTCGTTATTTTTCCCACTCCATGCGCCAGGGGATAATCCGATCCTTTCGTTGCTTCTCGACTTTCCCGATGCTCGAGGAAACGCATTACGGAAGCGAGAACGAGGCCGAGAAGGATTCCTTCGGGGCGAGATTAAGTCGCGCGATCGGCTTGGCACTTGCCTCCGGTGATCTACCCTTCGTGACGCTCTGCACCCTGCGGTTCTTCCTTTTGCGTCTGATCGTCAGTAATTTTCACTTAAGATGAGAACTCACTTGTAAGATCCGAGAAAAAAGGGTTAAAACGTTTTAAAATACTCGAGCTTTTAGAGCGGATAATTTGGAAAGTCTTAGAAGTTCATATGGGGTTTGATTCTTTACTTCGTGATTGATGATCCGTGATCTCCGTGAAGAATTAAATTTTTCAGGAACTTGATTCTCTCTCTTCAGATTCTTGCTACAACTTTCCTAGATCATGACACTTGAGCTCATAGTTCAGATGTCTCCACAATCCACAGGTGCAGGCTGACCCAGAATCGACTGGCTATTTTTAGGATCTACTATTTGTTTTCGATGAGAAACTGGAAGAAAACGTATGACCCCTTGAAAGGAAACACCAGTTGAAAGAGTTTGTTTCACAAACCTAAACCTCAAAGGTGTCATTTTTTCTGCTGGGTAAGAAGCGACTCTATGAGACACTTCGACTCAGATAAAGGATGGGGATCCTTCTTGACAGTTCTGAGTCAAAGTTGAGTGGATCCAACCTATTGATCCGGGAACAGGAACTACTTTTGGAGACCTCTGATCTCGATGTTCGCCGACTGATTTCCGGCGGTAGTGTAAGAGTAATAAACTATCAAACCACTTTTAATAATAATTTAAGTACAATCAAATGAAGAACCCTCATCACTGAATCAAATTCCCGATTTTTTCCTTGCGGCCAAAATTCCAGGCCTTTCCCCGGTCAGGTAGGCACACTGATTACTCTCTCATTCAGTCGGCAGTGTCTGCCCCTCCCTCTGTTTCAGGAAAAGTTTTTTTTATTCTACTGCTCCACCTTCTTTGCCACCTCTCTCAGTGAAACAAGCTTGCTGCTCATGCCGCTCACACCCATCGCATCGTTCCACGTGCAGCGTGCGTGTAATACGCTCAGCTTCGCCTCTTTACAGAGGCGCGCGACTCACACTAACTGGAGGGGGGGTCGTTGGTAAAAGTATTTCTCCCCACCAAGTCTTAGATCTTACGAATCGGGTGGACCTGTGAGGTGACTACGCGCGAAAAAGGAAGTGGAGCGTGCCAAGCGGGAGTAATTCAAACTCAGAGAAAAAGACCATGCGTCCTTCACGCTTCGCGGATTCGATGAGAGCGATTTTGCACAAATTAAACTGGAACTTGGCGAGTTTTAGTGCCGACAGGTGATTCTTTGGCCTTCTTCCTTTCCAAGATTTAGTCGTTATGCGGAAACGAGTTCTTTACGAGTCCTCTAACTTAATTAGTTTTGCATAAATTTACAGTATCATAAATTCCGTACTCATTTATTTTCCCCAGGATAGGAATAAATTCAGGGCGGAAGTGGCTTGAAAAATTGGAATTTAATGTTGACAAATCATGTGACAAGATTAACAAATCTAATGATTGACTGTTGCTATAAGCGTAATTTGATGTTAATTAAATTAACTCGTTTGAACTACTACAGATGCCGGCGAAATTCTTCTTTAACAGAAGTACTTCTATTTACAGTGTAAAGTATAAACTCAATAATCTCTTGCTAATGTTTATTCAAAAGAAGAATCTGATCTGGGATAAGATTTCTCTCTTGTGTGTCCATGGCAATGCTTTCAGTTAAACCGTAAGCACAGCTGAGAGGCTCTTAAAGAAATACTCTCATTGTTTGAATAGATCCTAGGTCCACTTAAACTTCAAGTGGCAGCACATCTCTGCCGTACTTTTAAAGAGAGGCTGTATCTACATTTGGTGTCGAATCGAGATATTGAAGGAAACATGTTTGCATCTTTACTGAACTGAACCCTTCAATACATGGAAGGTTATCAATCACCATTAAAGTTTCATCATTTCAGCATAATAATTTCAGATTCAATAACAAACTGGACCATCAGGAAAAACCATCAGGAATCTGAATCTCTGCATTCTTATTCAGATGTTAACACAAGGGCTTATGGACTTCCAAAGATCCGCAAACATTATTCATTAGTTTTCACCATCGATATCGCTATAAGCTTCATTTTTATCCTCAATATTAACACAAGTAATAGGTCAATCTATTTGTCATGTAAAAGATAGCTGGCTCTTTCTTGACGATTTAAAGAATTTAGTCATTCCTAAAGACCAAATCATGATTTCCTTTTTCTTTCCCACATCTTCCTACAGAGCTAGAGCCTAAATGTATAACATGACAGATGAATCGAGCGACATTGCTTCAGACACCTTAATCCCTAGGGATCAATTTAAAAATGCTGTATAGTTTTTTTCAAGCTCCATCCACTTTAAATTTAACAAGACCACTTAAGGGCCGTCTATAATCTACCATAAAAGATTAATCTTGAATCTGAAACGACGAATTTTTAACAGACCTGTTGAATTTTCAACCAAAAAGGATTAATTAAACAAAATAGTTGAAAATAAAAAATCGAAAAAATTAATTCATAAATAAAAAAATCATATTCAACAAAAATAAAGCATTTTCAACAAAATGTATCAATTTGGTACTAAAGAAATTTATAGATCAAAAATTAATTTTTAACAAAAAAAAAAAGGATTTTAAACAAATCGGTAAAATGTTATACTACAGAGATGGATTAAAAAAATGCATTTTGATTAAGATTGATTAGTTTTCCAATAGGTAGTTGAATTTGAAGTCACAAAAGAATAGTTTTTACCCAATTAGTTATATTTTCGATTAAAAAGACGAATTTTGAACAAAAGACATGATTTTTCAACAATCTTTTCAAATTATCTACAAAACGGTTGACTTTTCATCACACAAGTATAATTTATTGAGTAAAAAATATTCAATAAAATAGTTTAATTTTTTAACCAAGTTGTTGAATTTTTAAGTCAGTAGAGTTGAATTTTTAACCCAAAGATATTGACTTTTAAGAAAAAAGTTAATTTCTGACCAAATAGTCGAATATTCTACTAAAAATATAAATCTTTAACGAAAAAAATTAAGTTTCCAGAAAGTATTTCAAGTTTAAAATAAATTACTTGATTTTTCAACCAAAAAAGATGAAAAGGTAAGAAAATAATTAAATCCTTGAATAGAAAGATGAATTATCAAAAAACAAGGTTAATTTTTTACCCATAAAGACGAAATTCCATCAAAATAAATTAGTTTTTTACCAAATAAATAAATCAATTATAAATAAAAAAGCAAATAATACATTTTTCAGACACAAAATTTTATTTCAATAAAATAATTTTTTTTTAACAAAATAGTTCAATTTTCTACCACAGACGTGAATTTAAAAAATCAAACAAGTAATTGAAGTTTAAGCCACAGAAGATACATTTTTCGTCAAATAGTTACATTTTCGACTTAAAAGGCCAAATTTCAACAAAAGACATGATTTTCCAAAAAACTTGTTAAATTACCTACAAAACGGTTTAATTTTTATTATAAAAATATAATTTATAAAAAAAAATCAACAAAATAGTTTTATTTTTTACCAATTTGTTGAATTATATCCCGAAAATATGAATTTTCAAAAAAAGGAAAAAAAGAATCTTTAAGCAAAAAATAAAGTTTCTAGAAAGTAATTTAAGTTTTAAAAAAAGTACTTGATTTTTCAACGCATAAGTAATGTTTAGCGACACAATATGAATTTTTAAACTAATTCTCAAACAAACAAATTATTCTTTAATCGTAAAATTAAATTTTGATCATAGTAGTTCAACGTTTAATCAAATAGTAGAATTTTTAACCGAAAAGAATAAACTTTTAAGCTAAATTAGTTTTATTTTATTTTTAGGCTCTATTATTTCAGTTCACATTTAAGCAAAGAAAAAAATGTTAAGTTTTTTGAAAACAAAGGAAAAAAGAACTCTTAAAAAAAAGGGAAAAAGATGGAGATAGGGAAAAGATTGTGAAGTCGGAAATGTGAAAGTTATTTTTAAGCTATGAAAATATGAAAGTCATTTCGAAACAAAACGGCGATTTAATGTTAAAAATTTTCCAAATCTTCATCCTGATCCTCATTTCACTATATAGCTCGAGAAAAATATCCCTTTTTATTTTCTGCATGTCTCAGTCATTAGATATTCTAATGGGAAATTATTTAGTAATTGCTACCCGAAACCTGCTTGATTAGGCAGACATTTAAATTATCATTTTAAAAACCCTTGTTACGATGAAAAGAACATTTTGTTTATACTAATTAATCGCGTAATAAAACTTTCATCTTTACTCTGACAAATGTTTGAAATCAGAATATCATTTTCAAAAAACAACCAAATCTAAACAAACGCTTGAATTTAGAATTCAATTTAAAAGTTCATTTTTCACATGAAATGCAGATTGAGCCTTTCTTCTTCAGAATTTCTCGAGCTGTATTTCACTCGTTCTTCTGGAGAAATTAACGATCTCCTGGTTAAAAGGTTGGAGGAATTCATAAGGCTACTAGAATTTCAATATTTCCTCTCACTGCGCCTTAGTTTGGACGGTCAACTCGCAAACAGCGAAATTCTTGGACAGAAATTTCGTCCGGATAATTGTCAAAGGAGTCACCACCATGTTTTCACTATTTATACTACATAGCTGGCTGAAAATGCAATCGTTCTGGCGTGGCGCCACGCGATGCAATTACGGGAGGAATTCCAGGCACGCGGGGGTTGATACCACCCCATCACCACGGATCCGTAGCTTTTACGCGAAACGATCCTTCCGCTCCATCCAGGACTATCTCTCCCTCTTTTACCCTTTCCCTTTTCCTCTTCCTCTCGAGTGAGTGCGTCCAAATTCCACTGTGATACAATCCAAAAACCTTCCTTTCGAAACGAGAAACCCTCGTTATTATTAGCCGCTCGCAATCAGTCAGGTAACTCGATTACCTCCGTGTTAGCCAATCAGAGTGCAGCTCGAGTTATGAAGTTTGGAAAGTCTGCACGAAGCCAAAGAGTTCGAACTTAGAAGAGTTAATTTAATTCCATAAGAGTTCAGTCCGACAACAATTCCAAGAAAAATGGGAAAGAACTTGATCAATAAAGCTACTCGACTTCCTTACTGGCAAATTTGTTCAGCGTCTTCTGTTCAGCTTTTCAATGGATGGCTAGAAACATCTTGTTTTGTACAAGTCGATTAAATATGGTTTTATTATTTGAAATCTAGAATGAAGTTCAGGATGAATTGAATAAAGATTTCCACGAGAGAAGCCTTCAAAGTCAAAAGACGTCACACCTCACTTAGTTTGAACTTATGTGGGCGTCCTTTTGTTGCTGGACTTTGATATTCGTATTTGTTTATTCCGTATGTTGAAACCTAAAGCAATGTAGAAAATCTTAATAAGTTGTATTAAATTTACCTGGTAAACTAATCTTTGATCTGAAAAAATATGGAAATTACACGCATGCCCACTTCCAGTTTTCCAGCTATTCAAATCGATATCTCTAAACCAGTTCGGTTCCGTCAAGTAGAAAACACGAGAGCATCACTCTTTCTCTCTTATTCTCGATCCAGTTACTTGAAAATCGCGTTAGGTATACTTTTTTCCTGCCATCGTAGTTGGATCCCTGCTCGTAAGCGAAATCATCCTAATCTTAATGGGAGAAGTATGAGGTGGAAGTAAAATTGGCGTTACGTTCTGCGCGAGGATACTTTTCATAAATCGTCTTGGAAAAAGAAACCCTGGCGGGAAGAAAAGCTGAAGGCGCCTAATAAGAATACCAATCGCAATAAAGTAGGATTTGCATGTGATAAGTGACATAAAAAAGCGCAACGTCAGGTCATTATGTCTATAAGACTTCAGCCTACGCGATATTCGCTCAACTCAACGGAAATATCCAGTTTGTTTGCAGACGCGACTCGAATGTGGCATGAACCGTGTCCGGAAATTGTATTTCTGCACCTACGGTCAAATTAAACACGCTCTTTGCCCCTGAATCGTTACGAGTGCAATATTTTTTGTTTGTCAAGAAAAGGGAAGGTTCTGGGATCGAATCCGCGCGGATTTGAAAGGCGTTCCTTTTTCAGAGAAAATTTTATTTAACTTTTGTTGTCTGGAATCAGAGGATTCGCTGTCGCAAGCGCGATGAAAGCTGGCAGAATATAGGGGAATGCTTGTACGAGCACATCATCCGAGGATAATAAGAGCTTGGCAATTCGAATTGCGGTAACCCAGTGACTTCAGCAAAGTTCTTCAAAATGTCGACGCCAGCCAACTCCTCTAATGAATAAACGTCATGCAGTTGAGCGTTTGTTATTAGTAGTTCTCTACGGCGTACGGAAAACTGAAAATTCTTCTTGCACATTTGCTTCGCCAGGGTTTGCACTGACAAATAGTTGTACAACAACTTGATGGTAAATTATTTTACAACCAGTACAATGTCTTAGAATTGGTAAATAACAAGGAATGAAATTTTTTCAGCATTATTGGAAAAACCGTAAAAGAATTCTTTGAAAGTCGGATTGCAATGGATTGACCCTATATATTCTTCGATATCCGCTTGGTACGTGCTCGATACATCGTGGTGCGACGAGGAGGGGTTCGAAGGGTAAAAATCGACGAATGGAAGGACACCGCCTCTAAAACCCGTTTCTTATCGAAAACCCTTTCTTGGCCTTATAGCTCACCACAAGGAAGAAAAAAGGGATAAATCGAGTTTGTGAGCGCACGCGCTTCAGAGAGCGCATCAAAGCTAAAGGAATTCGAGGCTGCTGTTGATCGGGGCCTTCGATATCAGAGACCTTTCCTCTCTTGGGCGACCATCAACTCCCACTGAGAAATGGGACTTGAAATCAAATTATGATTGTTCCTCGTACTTTTCATCTCTTATCTATATCACTCTTCAATGCTATTAGTTTTGTCCGAGAAACTGCAATAATATTACTTCCAAGGTTTGTCTTTGTCAAATTGCATTAACATCTACAAGAATGTTTTTCCTTAGTAAAAATGTAACTCTGATTCCAGACATGCTACAAAAAGTATAATAGGAAAATAAAGGCGAGTCTTTTGTAGGCCCTCAAACTCAATTTTTATCTGGAAATATATAAAAGGACATTGCACACATGTGTTTCTCGTCCGCAGAAGGCGATTTTCGTTTCGAGAGATCCTTACCCAAATTGAAGAAGACACAGACATCGGTCCTAAGGTCCTTAGCTGGAAACGAGGGTTGGTTTATTTTCCCTCTTAGAGGATTTTAGTACTTGAGAATTCTCTTTTAAGCCAAGTTTCCTGTACGGGACAATTATTTTCGATTCCTGGGACATGGAGTAACGGTTGGGGGTTGGGGCACTCCTTTTCGCTAATAGCATGCACGCGACCATCCCAACCACACGTGCGCAATAATGGGTAGTGAGTGGGCGTGTGTCCCTACCAACCACACGAGTTCAGGGTAGATTTTTCTCTCATCCCTTTCTCCATTTCTATATCTGCGTTGGACCCTTTCTCTCTTCCCACCGCGAATACCACAAATGCTCTGTCCGAAGCGTCCCATCTGGTGCTTGTTATCCAGAGTTATTAATTAGCTGGCCGCTTTACGCCTCTGGCCAGCCCACAACGCGTCGTTGAGTGATTCCTGTCGAATTTGTAATCCAATACCATAAGTGTGGCATTAGTAAACTCGGACAGCTGAAAATCCAAGAGGTCGTTTTCAGAGATTGGATGTCACTAATGGTTAGGAGTGAGTTAGTCGATTATATTCACCTGACATCAACACCCAGAAAAACTTTTCTTCGTTTCAAATAATCAGTTTGTTTATCCGACAGATGACCCTAAATTTACCGGCGGTTGGAACCAAATTTTCACTCTTTGCGTACACAGGTTCTGACATTGAAGGGCATGTACAAACGGACAAATGTGTTTGTGCGTGAACAGCGTAGGCCATAGACGGGTCGCGTGCGTAATAATTACTTTTCGTTTTAGGTGGAGCCCGCTGAAAAAGCAACATTTGCACAGACACGACAAACAGCTCGATTGAGGCTGAAACATTTTAACATTGCGTGCGTGGTCGAAGAACGACAAAGGGAAAGGCTTCCTGCTCCTTCGCTGCAGGGTGTCTGTCAGGCTGTTCGAGCTGTCTGTCTGCGAGATTGTACTTTGAGCAAGGCAGAATCATCTCTGCTTTATCGAGCCTTCTCGTTTCCGGCTCGCGAGATAACTCGACTTTCCATCGCCGATTAAAAGAGCACGACCGATCAAAGAGAGATTCGCCAACAATTATAGAAGTCCCCTGCTGTCATATCAACACGACATGTGCCATGGACAAACGATTATTCTTTCATGGATGCTATAGCATAGACCAAATGAGAGCCAGACTGCTGTTGACTCATTGTCAGTACTAAGTATTGTACTGCTGTCAGTAAACCTAGATTTATATTTTCACTTGAATTTTTTAAAAAAGTTTTTTTATTTAAATTAAATTTTGAACAAAAAAATAACAGAATCGCTTTTCTTTTGTTTCAGGTGAGTCACTGAGTCCTGATTTTACCTTCGAAAGGAAATTGCTTGCCAGTAAGTAATTATCTTACATATTTAGTAATGACATCGTTACCTTGAAATCGAACTTCTGTAGCTGCTACCCGAGCAAGAAACATCCAGAACATAAAATTTGTGTTGCAATTTAAAAAAACGTAAAGTGCTAAAAACGATGGAAGAAAACAAGTTTTATTTTATAAAGGAAGGTTCAATACACTATTATCCTGCCATTTGCACAAAGAGCATATTCCAATAAATATGATAATAATGATGCACTTACAGTAGTAATAACAGTAAAGAATCAGGATAGCAAATGGTTCTGCTTTAGCTTTATAATAAGATATCTTTGAATTGAACGAAAGAAGGGAAATGAAAGGAATGAAGAGGAATCAAAGGCTGATCGAGCGACGCCTTTCGTAGCTGCCGTTTGGATAAAAATACAATTAACCCTTTAGAGCACCCAGCACGCGTCGCGTCGGCTATCAGAAGACTCGGGAGCTAATGCCCTCTTTAGATTACCTTTAAGCAGGTTCACGCCTGATCGGTTGAGTGAGTGGGTGGTCTTTCTCCCAGCGGCTCTCTGGGAGGTTTCGACTTTTAGAAGCCGAGGTCTTTCAGTGTCTTACGGTCTCGGCACTACTGGCACTGATGGGCCGATAACGTTAACGACTCAATTAACGCATTCTGCCAACGTTTATCTTATAAAAATTACAAGATGCAGTCTCTGCAAAATATTTTCTGAAATATTTTACAATGCTACAATGTGCAATCATAATTCGAAATGAAAGGAAATTTTTTTTAGCTTTCACGGCTAAGCTATATGATTTGGTTTTCCAACAATCAAGTATGTTGATCCCCCTTTTGTTAGGTTTGTAATTTTAAAGAACAAGTATTTCAGTTTTATAGAAGTGTTGAAAATATAAAAAAATTGGTCCAGTTTACGATTTGGTCTTCTAACAACTACTTTTTCGAAATGTTGGATATCAGTTATTTTGTTCTGGGAATAATAATTTACATGTGTTTCGTTTGCAGTCGGTAATTTAATTAACATATCAAGAAAGTCTAGAAAATTAACAAACCTCCAAACGCATTAGCCTGAATCCAGGAATATTAATTTTCTTGTTACCAGACGATAAATTAGCTACTGCAAGTAGATTATTTCCATATCAACTTAATGATTTCTTAATTTCAAGATTTTGAAAAATGTACGAGAAGAATTCACATAATGTAGCTATAAACGTTTCACTTAATCTAAGCTAACAGATTATTTATATCTAATATATTCTACATTGACTTGTCCGCCTCAAAAAGTTGTTTCCCGTCCAGAAACGATTAGGCATTCTTTCACTGTTTCTGTTACTGCTATAGAAATTGGATTATCATTCAAGGAATTAGGTAATTGGAATCCTAAATGTCTGAAGTTAAATGATGTGTTTCTACTTCCTCACTTGTGGTCAAGATTTACAGCTTGGAAAAAGCAAGAACTGGAGTCAAAACGGAGAATAAATTTTAACCAGATGTGAAGAAAACGACCCTTGTAGAGTTGTAAAGCCCTCACGATGTTTTGAAACTTTTTGAGTATCTTGTGTATATGATGCCTTCCACATCCGTTGCTGAGTCGAGGAGAGTGACCAGATTTTTATGGAGGAGTTTAGGAGGCAAACATTTTTAGGAGTTCCGACTTTCAAAAGTGTTTTATTCTTCGGCATTAAAGAACCCACTCTGTATATTTACTTGAGGGATTACTTTAATCACCAAAAAAGTTTCTAAACATATCATGTCTTTATTCCATAATGAATTCCGAAAACTGGCTGAAGCACTTTATTCTCTAAATTACCTCTAGAGTGAAATCTCCATATGATCAAGAAGTTCTGTGCAAACCTAACTAGAACTAATTAAATGGATTCATAATTAACTGAACATTGTCGACTTACATAAATTAAAATGCATTGAGTGAATTTACCAAAATTAAGTGGATTCTATGATTTGGAACTTGTTCTAATTTATGTGCCAGGTATATATCCTGAAGTGGTTGGAACTGGTTCCTTGTGCTTCTGCGAATCGATGCTCTTCTCATGTTTGGAGCGAGTTCAAAATTGATTTTGCGCTATCGTTGGCATCCATTCTCTTCGGTCTTTAGAACAGACGGTAGCGGAGCACACGCCCGCAGAAATGTAAATACCGGTCGGCCAATCAGGCTGATTGGTCCCATTCGCTCGAATTCTCGTCATTCACGGCTTTCATGCCTGGAGCATGCTCATTGTTCAAGACGAGCATGTCGAATGTGATCGCTACAGTCAACGTCGACAATTCGCATGCGAACCAACCACAATGATTCTCACTGTCTTGCAGGCCAATTTCAATCCCAAACTCACCATGCATTATGAATATCAAAGTTACGACAATCACAGTCGATGCATCATAAAGTAATAAATATTTTACCTTTAGAGTTTAGTATACTGGACAATAGTTTTCAATTTACAATTGTACAAATGGCATTAATGCTAAACGGAAAACAGAAGAATATAGGAGACCATAAGGAAGCCAAATAAACTTTGTATTTGGAAATACGTAAATATAAATTAAAGGTAAAATCGTGGGGCAATAAATCTTCACTTGTCCCAATTAAAAGATGTAAATCGGCCAAACACGTCATTAGGCTCATCATTTTTTCGTCCCTAAAAAAAAGGTCGTAAAGGGAAAGGTGGAGAACCGGCGCGGCGTCACGTGGTCGCCAAAGCCGACGGCATGGGCATGGGCAACTGAAACCAGTGAAACCTCTCTGGTTCCTCGTTAAAGATCTCCTTCGCGGGGATCTCGTGCCAGCTGCTCAGATCTTGCTCGAGGTCCGACAAAAAATTCGAGCTTGACGTTATAAATGCCGGTACAGGGAGGATTCTTCTTCCTTCTCTCTTTCTTGCCACTCTCGCTGCCACCATAGCTCCATCTCTTTTTCGCTCTAGCACTTTATCTGCTCATCCCTCCTACTGGCTATATTTACCGCCATAATAAATTTAAAGTCAGAGTTACACGGGAGTTAAAGCAGCTCGCGCCCGCGCTCCGCATAGAGTTCGCAGGGATTGCATTGCTCCTTTATCGAAGACCGGTAAACAAGTTAAACGAGATTAGACTTGTAACCATGCTTTAGCAAAGAGATAAAATGAGAGGGAAAGTCTATTTTCTAATGGAAACGGAAGTGCGGAAGTAGTGACATAAAGAAAAATACAGAACAGGGTGTTCAAAACAGGAGCGGAAATGTCTGTTTTAATTTCTTAAACATATAAGAACACAACTTAGTTGTACTAAATGGAAAATATCTAAACTTGACTGCTTCCAATTGATTCCTGTTTCAAATATTTATCAAAATAAAACTTTTCTTCAAAGGAAAAGAGGATCTGTAAATTGGACTTCTAGCTCTGATTGGAAGGGGAAACGGAATTGCGCTTCATCTTCTCGAGTAGCAACATTACTCTCTTTGGCCAACTGCAGTCTCCACCGGGTCTTGTAAACATCGTCTTTCTCGAACGTTATCTTCCCCCGAATAGTGGGAGTTATTGCTTTTACCTAGGCCTCCCTCTCCATTCAACCAATTCCTTGTATCAAGATTTGCTTTCCAGGCGTGGCTGCAGGAGGCTTTCGAAAATCTATAGCTAAGGCAATACCCTCGATGAAATCGGACAGAATCGAAAACAAAATCGATTCTAACTCAGTGACCAGCTGGTAACTGATACGACTCTTCAACCGGTTTTGGTCACAGAGCTAGATTGACGTTTTCGATAAGATATTTCATACCACCAACCAGATAGGAACCCATTACTACCAAAGCGAAATAAAACAGTTTGAAGTATATCTTTTTGACTTTATTGGAAACAACTCAGGATACGATGAAATGCACAATCTATCGGAAAAACGGAAATCATTCGATCTTATGATTCAATAAATGTGCCTGCGACCCAGTTTTATGGATATGCAGTGCAAGATATTTTTTTTTCTGTCAGCCTTTTTGAAATAAATTTGATAGATGTAAAAATGAGTTGAATGTACCTTCTTTATTCTTTAACCCTATACGTCGTAAAAAAACCAATTTGGAAACCATGAAGGCAGAGATTATTATTCTGACTGATATTTTAACCCCGGACTCCTTTTTGGAGAATATTTCAATACACGGTTATCACAGACGGTCGATTTACCATCAGCGTACGTGCTTGCACGATAATCCGCGGGATTTGGTCTGGCACTGAATTGGTATTTACCACAGGACACGTTTTCGGCATCATAGTGAACACACACGATGTGTAAAGCACAAAGGACATGTGTGTCAGAAGGAGAAAATGGAAATTCTTGCATTTTTAAAAGCACTTTACTGAAAGCTTCTCATATTTGAACCCTAAAAAATCACAAAGATTCAACAATTATATAAATAAAGGGAATTGTGATTAAAATATCGTAGCAGCTTAGGAATGCGTTTAAGTTTTTTCAGACTCCTTGAAATTTATTAAGATCTTTCAAGAATTTTTGTGAAAAAAATTTAATCTTTTTTAATCCCTTGAAATCCGTTGAATCCTCTGATATCTTATTGCTCCTTTTGAAATTCTATGAATATATTAAATATGATCAATTCTGGGTAGCCTATGATGACTAATATAATAATTTTGAATTGAAAATTTAAAGAATTTCAAGATTTTATAGAATTTAAGGACTCCAGTGAATTCAGGATATTCAAAGAAATCAAGGATTTCAAAGTTTTAGACAGTTGGAAGATTTAAGAGAATTCTACAAATCCACAGACCGCAAGGAATTCTAGAAATTTACAGAATTAAAGGAATTCTACGAATTCACAGAATTCAAGGAATTCAGGGAATTTAGTAAATTTAGAGAATTCAAAGCATTTAAAGATTCAAGAGCATTTCATAAAGTCAAGGAGTAAAGATATTTTAGGCTTTAGGGAACTCAGGAAAATAAGGAATTTAGAATATTCATGGAATTCCGAATGTAGAAAATCTAAAGAATTTAAAGTTTTCAGAATGTTTATAGAATTAAAGGATTTCAAGGAATTCAGACAATTTTGATTAGATTATAGAACACTTTTTGAAATTCAAAGAATTTAGGAAATTCGGAATATTGAAGATTTTAAGGGATTTAAGAGTAATCAAGGATTCAGGAGAATTCTCAGGAATTCAAAAAATTCAAGAAATTCACAATATCTAAGAGTTTCTAGGATTGTAGTGAATTCAGAGAATTTCAGAAATTCCTGAGCATTCATGGATAGAAAATTCAAGGAATTCAGGTGATTCATTTACTTAAAAGAATTCCTGAAATTCTCAGAATTTCAGGAATCCCAAAACACTAAGTGAATTCAAGGAATTCAGAAAATTTAAAGGATTTTAAAGAATTCTGGAAATTCAGATAATTAACATATTTCAGGGATTATACAGCACTTTAGAAATCTTAAAATTTGAGAGGTTCAAGGAATTCAAGAAATTCAGAGAGTTTAATGAAATTAAAGCATTCAAGGAATTCCAAATTAGGATAATTCAAAGAAATAATGGATGTCAAGGAATTCAGGAAATTTTGATTGGAATTCAAATTATTTAAGTATGTAAAATAGCTCGAAAAATTTCAGGATATTCAGAATATTTAAAAAAATCAAGGTTTTTAGAGAATTCAGAACAAAATAGTTATTTCAAGAAATTAGGATATTCAAGGAATTCAAGGATTTCAGGAAATTTAGTGGAAACAAAGATATAGGAGATTTAATGCATTTTCGAGAATTCAAGGTGTACCGAGATTTTCAGGAATTCAGGGAATTAAAAAAATTCATAATATTCAAAGAATTCTAGGATTTTATGAAATTCAGAGAATCGGGTCTTTAGAGCATTAATGGATTTCAGAAAGTGCTGAGACTTTTAGGACTTCCACAAAATAAGGAAATGTAAAGAATTCAGGGATAATTATAATAAATAAGATTTCAGGAAATTCTGAGACATTCAGGAATTCTATAACATTAAGTGAACTTAAGGAATTCAAGGAATTCAGTATATTTAAATAAATCAGGAATTTAGATATTTAAAAAAAACAGAGGTTTTATAGATTTTAGGGAATTCAAAGAAATAAAGGTTGTCAAAGATTGCAGATTGTAGGAAATTAAAAAAATTTTAAAAATTTAAGACTTTCAAGGAGTTCAGAGAATTGCAAGAAATTCAAAAAGTTAAAAGAATTAAAAAAGGTGCAAAGTAGGATTGAAAATTTTTCAAAATGGAAGTTATTCCACCCAGCAGGCATAAAACCATAAACGTTCCAAGAACGTCCTTGTGACGTTCCTAGGACGCCCAATGTCAGTCCAATGAACGTCACTAAGACTTTTTAAATCCTAAAGATGTCCTCAAGACGCATTAAAGACATCCCAGTGGGTATAAAACAATAAACATCCCCAGAACGTCATTGGGATGTTCCTGAGACGTCTAATGTCCCAAAGGTGTCCGAAAGACGTGTTAAAGACATCCCAATCGGAATAAAAATATGAACATCTCCAGAACGTGCTTGGGACGTTCATAGGACGTCCAATGTCAGCCAAAACAACGTTTTTAAGACGTCTTCCCAGTAGGCACCTGAAAACCCGAGAGACATCCTTAGCGTCCATGAAAAGACGTTCATAGGACAACTTTAGGACAAACTTTTTCCCGTTAGCTAATGTACTGAAGATGTTATAAAGACGTCTTAAAGCCATAGAACGTTCTCTGAACAACTATCGTACTGACATGAGACCCCAGTGGGAAAAGAAATTTAAGATGTCCTAGTGACGTCTTTGGGATATCCCTGAGAAGTCTTTAGATCATCTTTAGGACGTTAGACGTTTGAGAAACGTTGACTGGCCTGACATAGGACGCCATACAACGTCTCAAGGACGTTATTGGGATTTTCAAAGTTTTCCCAGTGGGCACAAAACTATGAAAATCCCAAGAACATCCTTGAGACGTTGCTAGGACGTCTTATGTCAGGCCAGTCAAACTTTTTTGAACGTCCAATGTCCTACAGATGACCTAATGACGTCTTCAAGACATGGGTGTTCTCGGGACATCTTTCGTACCTACAGTAGACGTTTTAAGAGCATCCTTAGGATTACTAAAAGACATGTTATAAAAGATTTTTAGGAATGTCCCAAAGTCGTCTCTAGAACATCCTTAATTTTTCTGCCTACTGGGTTGTGTCCACTGGGACGTCTTTACAGGATTCCTAGGATGTCCAAGATACATTTTCCAAAAGACGTTTTAGGGATGCCCCAAAGATGTCTCTAGGACATCCTTAATTTTTTTTCCCCACTGGGATAGGAAATTCTCGGGAAATATGTTGTGCTAACATTAGACGTCTTAAGTGCACCCCTAGGATGTCCAAAAGACATATTTCAAAAGACGTCTCAGGGATGTCCCGAAAACGTCTCTAGAACATAATTTTTTTTGCCCACTGGGAAAGTGGAAGATGGAATATTTCAAGTGGGATGAAAATTTGAAAAAAATTTTAAGTTGGAGGCCTAAAAAAGCGAAATAAAATTTTTGTTTGTTGCGTTTTATCACAAGCCTTGACGCTTGCTCTCAATCTTCAGTACGTAAAGCTCGTGTGAAAGTGCGAGTAACCTAAGCACATTTCGAACGTGCTCGTTATTCGCATGCATATATTTGGACCCGTAATGAACGTGCGAAGATCTCGTAACCCGTCGCAGTCTTGTTCTCCACGCCCAGGACTTCATTTTATAGGGTGGGAAGGTGTAATGAGCTTTCGTGAGCTTCGCTCCATGGCCTCATTAAAAGGGCGTCACTGTCGGACTCGTGGTCGTATTTTTCCCTTACGAATGTAGTATATACTGTACAGTATAGTATACACTCGCATACTTTAAGCTAAAGAACGCGATATGGGCATTTCACGGGACACGGAGACTTTAGTAGTTTAGTGAAGGGTTCTATAAGAAATGTTTCTGCTACGCTCGCCCGCCCGCCCGCCTCGACAAGTGAAATATGCTCTTATGATTTATAAAAAGGGCCCTAAGTGGCCGTAAAAATATTTGGAACGTATGCACGCAATTATTTCCAGATAGAGGGCGGATGAATCTTCTTTTTTCTTTTAATGCGACATTTTTTTACACTCATCTGTAATTGTAGCTTGACGTTTAGTTTTTTTTTTTATTCCGTATGAATTTCAGACTTTAAATCTGATTTCCCGGGAGAGCAAACCAATTGCATTTTGCATTTTTTGATTATAAATTTTTAATCAAAATTAACTTTTCTTTTGGATCCACAATTTTTTTTTCTTTCTGTAATTGTTTCTTTTAGTCTCGGCGCTTATTTACGAATGAATTACAACTTCCTAGGAAGAACAGAAAATGTTTTAGAATACGTTGAATTTCTAAGAAAATAAATGAATTTTTAACTTAAAATATCAAGTCTTAACCAAAAATTATCAATTATCAAACATAGAGATGAATTTTCAAATTATAGGATGGATCTTTAACGACAATAATGAAATTTGCAGTTAAATAATGGTAATTTTTTACATAAAAATACAATTCCTTCAATATAAATTTAATTTTTAACCAAAGAGATGAATTTCTGAGAAAAAACATAAATTTTCAATTAGATAAGATCAGTTTCTTGATCAAGAAAGATTTTTAACCGAAAATTGAATTGTTAAATTTTTAGTCAAAAAAATTACTTTGTTACAAAATTTTTTTAATGTATTAGATCGAGTTTTAACCAAATTATTTGAATTTCGAAACGCTTTTAAAATTCTAATGTTAAAATTTTAAATGATATCAAGTTTTAAACGTATTTTTAAATACATGGAATTTTCCCTACAATTTTGAGAAAATCCTGAAAATTAAAAAAAAAAAATTTCAAATCTTCCAGAGACTTTTTTGACAATTTTGGAAATCTCTTAAAATCTTTTTAAATATTATGTTTAAATAATTTGTCAAAATGAAAAATTATTTTTAATTTTGGTAGAAGTATTAGGAAAATGTTGTTATTCTTTCAAAACCTTTCACAATTATTAAAAAGCATCTAAATATGTTTGTTTAAAATCTTTAAAAATCTACATTTTCTGTTATAATAGCTTGCGGGTATTTGTAACGAAAATTTGGTATAAATAGCCGAATTTTGTCGGTACACATAATGAGCGTCCAATTGTTATTTATAAATCCAAATTTTAAGGAATTTTTTTTAATTCGCAGGATTTTCTAAAAGTCGTAGGAAAAATGTAATTAAATTTAAAAGTTATTTAGAAGTTCTGAAAAAGTTTCAAAAATAATTTTAAATTAAAAAAAAATTCAACAATTTCTGAATTTCTCAATATTTGGAAAAAAATTTAATTTTCCAAGGACGCTTAAACTATTAAAAATGAGAATAATTTAACTTCTAATTTAAACATTTTAAACTTGAAAAAATTTTAATTATTTATATTTCTAGTCTAAAATAATTTAATAATATAATTTTGAACATTTTTAAAGTTCACTGATAGATTCTTTAATTTAAGGTATGGAAATTTAAACCCAGAAAAAATTGTATCATTTTATTTGAGAGAATTAGAAATTAAATAATATTTCATTAAAGCGTCATACTTAGAAATTTCAGGATGGTCGCTGGACCAAAAAACCGGGAAAACTAGGAAATGACAGGAAATTCATTTCTTGATCGGGAATTTTACAAATTTTCAGCAGAAAAATCTGTTCAAGTTCAATTTCAAAAGTATTTAAAATAATTTTAATTTTGAAGACTTCGCAATTATCAAATAAAAGGATTTTACATTAAAATATTTTGATAAAAACCGTTCTTATTTTATCAAGAGTAAATGTAAATAAACAAATCATTTTTAAAATGGACCTGTACTCTAAATATTGAAAATTAAAAAATAATTGATTTAATAAAACGATTCTAAATCCATTCCAAGTTTAAGAATTTCCAGATTGTAACTGTTTCAATTCGAAAACTCTGAATATTTTTTAAACTTACTCTAATTTTTTATACAAACAAAAAGTGTTCAATTGTTATATATAAATCCAAATTTGAAGGAAATTTATTTCAATTTCCAAGAATTTTTTTTAATTTGTAGCAAAAATTCAATTAATTTTAAAAGTTATTTAGAAGTTCTGAACAAATTTCAAAAATCGTTTCAAATTAAGATAGAATTTAAACAACTACTGGATTTCTCAATATTTTGAACAATTTTTTTTAACTTTTCAAGTACGCTAAAACTATTAAAAAGGAAAATAATTAAACTTCTAATTTAAAAACTTTTAAGTTGCAAAAAACTAAAATTTTTAATATTTCTAGTTTAAAATAACTTAATAATATAATTTTGAACATTTTTAAAGTTCATTGATCGATTCTTTAATTTCGAGCATTGAAAATGTTAACATGGATTTATATTTTTTGAACTTGATCGAAGTCTTTGAACTTTATAATTTATGAATGTTAAAAATTCTGAGTTTTTCAGTTTAAATTCAATTAAATTTAAATTATTGAATTGAATACAAAATACAATTAAAATAAAAAATACAATTGAATAAATAAAATAAAATACAAAATTCAATTTAATACAAAATTTTCGAATTTAAAAACTTTTAAACTTTAATTTGATTAGTTCTCAAGTTCAAGAGTTCCACTTTGAATGCTTTGATTGGTTTTTTATTGTTTATTATTTGCACTTTTACTGTTTAGAATAGAGTTCGATTTAAAAAATTGTATTGACCCGGAAAAATATTTGTGAACCGGAAACTGACCTGGAATTTTTTTCTTCGATTAAAACGGTCAACCTGAAATTCAAATTTCTCGATATTTTCTTTTAAGAATCGTACTGAACATTTTGGAAGATATTTTGTAGGATGAATTTGAATAAATTTCTTCGCCGTTCCTCTTTCCAATAATAACACGCACTGCGTTGATCGCTGGGGTGGCAGAAAAGGCACGTTTTATCCGAAAAGACTTCGCTCTGAATTTTTGCCAGTGAAAGGTTGCAGGATGTTTGAGTTCGGATCTTCCAAGAAGTGAACATAGTTCCCATGGGTGTCCGGGAGAATTCTGGCATTTCGTTGGACCAACGTTTCCATGTAAACTGTTTTCTTAGGCACTTGGAGCTCTCGAAAAAAATTCCTAAATATTTACTCTTGAGGAGAACCCTCAGGCCGGTGCTTAGGCGGTGTACATTCTCCATACGTTTGAAGCCCCTTAAGGATGGATTAGAGGCACTGGCGAGTCTCTTGAATTTCCCTATACTTGCTCACGATCGTGACATGTGCGAGAAATTCTCGCGAAGAAAACGACAAAAGTCCATTTTCTTCAAAAAATATTTTCTTTTCAAAGTTTAGATTTGAAACTCTATAGTGGTCTCAAATTCTCCAAGATAAATAAAATAAATTTAAATTCTTCGCTGCAGACAAGTGGAATAAAGTATCCGTTTCCAACTACCAGACCTCACATTCCTGAAGAAATTAAATTTAGTGATTTTATTTTACAAGTAGTGCATACAAAAAGAGGCTTCATATATTTTAATTATTTAAAGAAATTTATCAAAATTTTTAAAAATGAAATAAAAATTTATTTTTAATTCTCAAAAAGTCTTCTGCTAGTTATAAACTTAAAATTGGCCATTTTCCTTAAAAAATGTTGGCTTTAGAAACAAGTTTTTCTTATTTTTCAAAATATTTAAATCCAAAATATTGAAATTGAAATTAAACTGGACTTAAAGAAAAATTTAATTAATCCAGTTTTGTGTGAAAATTCTTTGTTTTTCATTGAAAAATCAACTGTTTGATCGAAAATTATACTAATTTTTAAAAATTTATTTTATTGATTGAAGATTGAACTATTTTATCGAAAATTTAACTTTTTTGTTAAAAATTATATTTTTGATTCAGAATTATTCTCTTCTAGTAAAAATTGATTTCATTTGGTTTGAGATTTAACTATTTTTAGTTGAAAATTAAACTATCAATTAAATTTTTTTAAAACCATTTCTTAACTGTTATATTTTGTTTTAAATTGTTATTTTTTGATAGAAAATTAATATTCCTGACTTAAAATTTAACTACTAAAAATGTGTTCTTTTGTTGAATATCAATTATGTTAACTGCAAATTTAGCTATTTCATTTTCACTTGAAAATTGATCTTTTCAGTTTAAAATTCAATTATTCTGTTGAAAATTATACATTTTATTCATAATTGATCACTTTTGGTAAAAAATTCTACTATTTGGTTGAATATTTAACTATTTTTATTTGAAAATTAAATCATTAATTAAATTTGTTTTGTTTTAATTAATTTTTATAAAACTGAGATATTTTGTTGTAAAGTTGTCTTTTTTCGTGAAAAATTAATCTTCCTAACTGAAAATGTAATTATTTAGTTGAAAGTTAAATTACTTTTTTAAAGAATGAACGTCATTAATTATTGATCCATCTTGAATTTGAAGTTAAGAAATTAAAAAAAATTTCTTGTATTGTTGAAAATCACTTATTTGAACTGCAAATTTGATGTTTTCATTTTTGATTGAAGATTGATCGTTTTAGTTCAACATTCAATAATTTGCTTGAAAATAAACTTTCAGTTGTGAATTCCTCCTTTTTTGTTAGAAATTCTACTACTCGGTAAAAGATTAAATTTTTTTTTTAATTAATTTTTTTAGTGAAAAATTAATTTCCTTGACGAATAATTTCGCGAAAAATGTAACTAATACATTTTTGGGTAAAAATGATTTTTTATTGAAAAATCAACTGCTTGGTTGAAAGCTGAACTAATTTATTATTAATTCATTTCATCGCTTAAAGATTTAACTATTTTGTTGAAAATGATATTTTTCGTTCAGAATTAATCTCTTTCGGCAAATAATTCTACTATTTGATTCAAGATTTAATTATTTTTAGTTAAAAATTAAACTAATAATTAAATTTTTTTAAACGATTTTATTAAGATTGTTGTATTTTGTTTGTAAATTGGTATTTTTTGGTAGAAAATTAATTTTCCCGATTTAAAATTTACCTGCTTAGTTGAAAGTTGAAATACTGTATTAAAAATTGATTTTATCAGTTAATGACCTAATAATTTTGTTGAAAATTCTTCTTTTTGTTTTAACAATTCAAATATTTAAAAAATTTCGGTTTGTAAATTAAAGATTCATAATTTTAGTGGGAAATGAACCTATTTTTTTTGAAAATTTAATTATTTTATTAAAAATTCATCTATTTGTTTCAAAATGCAACTGTTTTTTATTACGGTTCACTCTTGTTTGTTAAATAATTTTACCAATCGCTTTAAAATTTAATTTTTTGCTTAAAAATTCAAGTATTTTGTTGAAAATTTGGTTATAAATTAAACTTGCTTTCTTTCTTCAAAACTAAATTTTGGCATTAAAAATTCATTTTTTTAAAGAATTAATATTTTTTGTTTAAAGTTTTAACTATTTCGTTGAAATTGCACTATATTTTGACTTGATATTATATTTAACATAATATCTTACAAAAATAAGTTTAGGTTTCTGTCCTAAATATTTAAAATAATATATTATTGTACTAAATAGTAAATTGTACATTTATTTTGTTTCAGGTTCGTGTGACTGATATAGTGGATTATTTTCTACTTCAAAATAGAATTTGATGATCCTGTTGGTATGTAAAATATAGTAGAATTATTTTTAAGTCCTGTAAATTAGCTTTTTTTTGTTAACTAAAGTTTGACAATCAAGTTAACAATCTTCCAAACAAACAGAAAAAAACATCTCCTTTCTTCTTAAAAAATAAATTATTGCATTTGGTTCACTTACTCCTGAATTTTAATACTTGGAACGAAGCAATTTGCAAAATAATTACAATTTAATTTTGGCTTGGATCAAGCCATGTGTTACATTAATGATAAAAATAATTTAAAGGAATTTGTATAACCATCTAAGATAGCTACCATCAACTAGTGAAGATATCATTCCACAATCCGTGAAAATAGAAATAAACGCTATTTATCAAGTTAATTCGTCCAAAAACAGAAAATACTTCACATCATTTCAAACGAGGTGGAAAATAAAATTTAAAAATTATTTAAATAAAATTTTGTCTGAAAAAAGATCTTCTCTTTTGCTCCGCTGAGAATCGAACCACAGAACTTCCGATTGCCGTTCGGGTGCTTTTCCCTTAAGCTACCAGAGAGATAAAAATAATATATTATTCAGAAGTATTTGCTATCTCAAGCCATGTGTTAGATTTATGATACAAATAATTTAAAGGAATCTGTAGTACCATCCGAGACAGTTACCATCAATCAATGTAGATATCATTCTACAATGCGTGAAAATAGAACTTAACGCTATCGACCGAGTTAACTTTTTGAATAACAGAACATACTAAACGTCATTTCTGACTAGATGGAAAATAAATTTTAAAAATCTTTAGAATAAAAGTTTTCTGAAAAAATTTTACTCGCTTCGCTCTACTGGGAATCCAACCGCAGAATTTTCCGATTTCCGATAGAGTGATTTTCCCTTAAGCTACTACAACTTTAAAAATTAAATTAAAAAATTCGTAATTCATAGCTCTATCTAGTCTCAAAAGTCGTTAGGAATTTCTGTTCTAGATCTACTCTCTTCGCTCTACTGGGAATCCAACCGCAGAATTTCCGATCGCCGGTAAAGTGCTTTTCCCGTAAGCTACTAGTATTTTATAAATTAAATTTCAAAATTCGTAATTCATGGCTCTATCTAGTCAAAAAAGTCGTTAAGAATTTCTGTTATTTTCTGATAATAATACAGACTCCTAAACAAATTATAACGTTCTTTTCGCTTTTTCCTTAAGGGCATGTGATACTTAGAAAATTGTCGATTTTACCAGTTTTAGGTTCCCCGGATTTTTTTCTAGAATAATAAATATTTTTTTTTAAAAATTTGGGAAATGATAGCGAACATGCTAACGGACGTCCCCGCACACTTTTTTTTGTGTTTTTTTTGTCAAAAGATTTTTGATATTGCTAACAACGTGCGTGTATATTTCGAGGTTATGTGTGTTGCAATTCACCCGAGCGTTACTTCCAAACTACACAATATTTTTGGCCGAAAACTTTGGACTCACAAATAAACATAGTAACTAATCTCCCGGAACTGACCTTGTTTGCAAGCAATCAAAAAAGTTTATTTCATAAATAATTTCCAGATTATCGGAAAGGCAGAGATGAAAAACGACGTAACCTCAAAATAATCCATATGTATAAAATTTATATTTAGCACAATAATTTTTTTTATTATTATCCCTCAAAAAGAGTCCGGGAACGTCCGTTTTGATATTTTATAGCATCTCCGAATTCAGTTTTTAAAATGTTTCATTTTTGTGGAAAAAAGCCGGGAAAAACTGTAAGTATCACATGCCCTTAATAATTATGATACATGGAATAATGAATTTTCAAAAATAATTAGAAACAGGGAAACGAAGTTTTTTCAAAAATGAGAAATTGACATGGAGAAAAATGAGAATTCTCTTCTTTAAAAAAAAAGTATTCTTTAAGGCCATGTGATAAGTGGGTCACGTGACTAGATCCCTGCCTTACCACCACTTTTTTAATTTTCCAACTTATTGTCAGACGAAACGCCACATCGAGTTAAAAATTTGGGATACTAAACAATAAGCACTGAGAACGGTGAGTCTGGTCCTAAATTTGTATAAATATGAAAAAAGTTTCTTGTTTTTAATATTTTTTTTTTCTTTTTTCATAATTATTAAAATTTAGAGCCAGACCCACCTTTTTTAGTGCTTCTTATTTATAATCTCAAATTTTCAACTCGATGTGGCGCTTCGTGTAAAAATAAGTTGGGAAATAAAAAAAGTGAGGGTAAGGTAGGAATCTGGTCACATGAACCACTTGTCACATGGCCTTAAAAACACTTGAAGCAATATTCATGAGTCTAATTTTGAGGACCAAGTCAAACAGATTTGTGAAGGGGTTAGGGGGAAAATGGTTTGATTATGCTCCCTGAGGTAATTAAACTACCTCGGTAGACATGATTTCGAGACTTTCCGAGACATTAAGCCCGCTACGTCTTCTTTTTTATCCAAGTCCCATCCCATCAGCCATAGCACGAGTGGTCGCGGTTCGGTTGTTCGAATTCGCGCTGGAAGGCTTAATCGGTTATTTGCACAGCGTCGATGCGGGATGAGCGACGACCTAGCCCGCCTATCGTGTGGAAGAATTATTAAGTATGGCGATGACAAAGCAGATAGGAAACCCAAGTTTCGTGCCGGCCTCGAATGGGAGCGATTAATTATCAGCAAATAACGAACAGCTCTCGGTGTGTACTTCCATTTATATCAAGATAGCGAATAAATTTCGGACGAAGGAGCACCTCGCCTTGGGCACGAGGTTCCTATCGACACGGCAATTTTAAATCATAATCTTTTAAACTTTATTTTTCTCCCCTTCCTAATGTGATTTCAGTTCCTTTTTATTTTATTTTGTTGTTTTAAAGAAAGGGATAATTATCCCTGCTGTGAAGCTCTCCACCTGAGGTGATTGCTAGAGAGATTGATCAGCGTCCCGTGTCAGAGAGATATTGTAGAAGGAGTGTGCTGATAAATAAGCAACAGGTTAATTTTTATTTGATTTAGAAGTTATCCAGTCTTCTACACATCCCTTAATCAACGCCGGGGGGGGGGGGGGATTGGAGAAAAAGTACATTTTTTGCTCCAAAATACGATTCCGGCTTAACCTGTTTACCGATTTGGATTTTTTTAAGCTGATAAAATTTTTAAAAAAAGTTGTGAAGCCTGATTTTAGATTTAGTTTTTCAATTTTTTTTTACAATTTCATTATTCAGCCATTTTTCGTTAGAAAAAAGTGCTTTTTTTCGGTGTCAATTTTTAAAAATTAGGGACCTCATGATAACTTCAGAAAAGTTCATAATTTGTTGATCAATTTTATGATTCTTTTTACAACCATAGTAAACAAATGCATTATTTGGGCATTCGTGGACGAAAAAACTCGTTTTAATTGCTACAAATAAATTCAGAAACATATAAAAAGTCGGGACACTCTCTAGTCTGAAGAAAGTTTCTCTCCCAGAGTTAATAAGGTAATTTATTTATAACAAATAATAAATGTATTGTTCAATCATTCCTTGTATTTAGACCCTTTTGTGTTGGCCAATTGTAAGTACTGAATGAAAAAAATAACTTTTTTTCTCAAATTAAAAGGACTACATCGAAAAAATATCGAATTTTTCGTCAACAGATCCCCGAATAATGCAATTGTTTATAACATTTATTCACAAAATAATCGAATTATCAAATAGCAATGGATTTTTCTGAAAATGTTATAAAGTTTCCAATTAAAAGAACTAGCATGAAAAAAACAAATTTTTCGACAAGTGCATTTAATGCATTGTAATGCATTTGTTTATTAAATTTATTTATAATGTTGAAAAGAATAGTCTCAAGAGAATTTTTATATTATAATATTGTTTCCATTCAAATTTCTTGCAATATAACTTTAAAAAGCGTTAAATCATTGAAATGTATAGAAAAAATTATCATTTTTTTCGTCTAATTTATTTATTTATAAAAAATCGAAAACTTAAATTAAAAATCAGGCTTGAAAAATTTCTTTGAAATTTTATGAGCTTTAAAAAAAATTTAAATCGGTCCTTTATTCATTTACGTTATTTTTTCAAATCCGCAAGAAATTTCTTCTGAAGAGTACTTTTTGGTTAAAATTCAACTGTTTTGTTTAAAATTCGTCTTTTTTGTTGAAAATTCAATTATTTAGCAGAAAATTCATTAGTTGTTTAAAATTATTATCTTGGTATTGGAAAGTGAACTGGAATCTCCATTAGATACAAAATTACCTATTTTTCAATTATTTTTCAGAATTGAACCGTTTAAGGAAAAATTACAACTTTTTAAATCAAAATGCAAGTTTTTGGTTGAAAATTCTGCTGTTTTTTTTTAAATCTAACTATTTTACAGAAAATATAATTTTGGTTTAAATTTAATATTTTTGTGTGAAAAAGATAACTGAAATATGTTTTCGTACAAATTTAATCTTTCTTGGATGAAAATGAAACTATGTGTTAGAGAATTCACATATTTGATAAAAATTCATCCTTTTTAGTAGAAAAAATTCATTATTTTGGATTGAAAATTAAATTTTTTCCGTTGAAACTTATTTTTTGCTAAAACATTCATGTTTTGTTCTTGAAAAGACAACTGGAATCTTTTTTGAACGAAAATGCAACCATTATTCATAATTTCTTAAAAAATTTATTTGTTTTGAAACAAAATTTCATCATTTTTGGATACAAATTTGTTTTTTTTGGATTGACAATGCAATTTTTTTCGTAGAAACTTACTTCTTGCTTAAAAATTAATATTTTAATCGTGAAAAGTCAGCTGAAATCGTTTTTAATATAAAATTAAATTATTATTTTGAAAATGTAGTATATTGATTTAAAAATTCATCTGCTGTAGTAGAATCTTTATTTTATTTACGAAAATAAAACTTTTTGTTTATATATCATTCTTCTTTTCTAAAGTATTCAACTATTTTTTTTCTAAGATTTGGTTGAATCACTTTGTTAAGAAAAGATTTTCTTTTTGTAGAACATTTTTATTTTTAGTTAAAAATTACTCTTTTTTATTTATTTAATTATTCGACTGAAAATTAACTTTTTGGTTCAAAAAATTCATATCTATAAGTAAAAGATGCAACAGTTTTGCAGACAATAAGTCTTTTACTTGTATTAAAAATTCAACTATTTTCTTAAAATAAATAAGAAAATTCAAATATTTTGTTAAAAATTTAATTATCTTGTTAAAAATTCATTTGTATAATCGGTGAGCATTATTGTATTTTTTACTTGAACTATTTCATTGAAAATTTATCTTTCCAGATTAAAAGCTTAAAGATTTTGTTTAAATGTCGTCACTATTTTTGAAAATTTACCTGCTTTTTTGATATTATTCTTTTCAATCTGGGAAGTTATCTTTGTAGGTTTAAAGTTAAACTATTTTGTTAAAAATGTAATTATTTTGTTTAAAATTTAAGTATTTTTTTAAGGTCATCTTTAACATTAGAAAAGAGATTTCGTGTTTGAAATAGATTATTAAATTTGAAAATTTTTCATTTGTATCTGAAATACTGTTTTATTCCGTTTATAAAATATTCTAAATTTTATAATTCTGAAAACTAAAAATTACGTATAGTAATATAATTACGTTAAGTACAGCCCCTAACCCGGAAAGAGATTCAGTCTAATGGTACAATAATAATTATTTTCTGCGATCCCATGCAATCCTTTTACACAAAGAAATAAGGATGAAATCTGTTGCAGAAAATTGTTTCCAGGGGTAGAGTTTTATTCAGACAACTGTACGCCCTTCAAAATACGTTTGTCGTCATGGGAAAACAAAAAAAAATTTGAACCCATATTCGGGTAAAATTAATGTTTGATTTAATTTTGTCTCAGGTAATTTTTACCTCGGAATCAAGATAAATTTTATCCTTTATTTTTTCTGTTTTACAATCGCTTCTAATCCCATAAAATCTCGATGCAATTCCCACAGCTTTAAATTAAATTTGACATTTTACTTTTCTTCGTATTTATAAAGTTTGAAGAACCTGGAACGGATTTAAGGGGGTTCTTTAATATGAAAAAGATGCTTGTCAGAGGAGTCAAGTCCACCTTTTTCGAATCTTCGACCCTTATTTTATTGGGATCGTTCGAAGCCCTATAAATCGTTTATCCATGTTTAATGCAACCCTGGTACAGGAGTTGGGACTCGGAGAGGCCGAGAAAGTTTCCGAGACATTTCAGACTGAAAGTGCGGCTTGCGAGCGACGCGTTGCAGTTCGCTATAGTGGTACGGGGACGAACAAGGGAATGCTTTTGCATCGCGTATATGCTGTGAAACGAGCCAAAAAGTAAAAACTTGACGAAAAAAAAACGAAAAAAAAAACGAGACTCCTGCACCTAGGACGATCAGAATATCGTTTCACGCGTCAACGATGTACACGAGTCGAATATTATTTGAAGGAATTTGAATTCTTGAGGGGAAAATATTCCAAAAGGTCTTGGAAAAAAGAACTAGCGAGACAACGACAATACAATTTTTTTGCCCGAGTTCTCTTAACCTCATTGACGTCGAAAATGCTTCTCTGAATAAAAGTCGTTTTTACAGCTCCTTCAACTGGAGCCATAATTTGATTTATCCAGGAAGGTTGTCTTCTTCTCCGTAATGTTGTAGTGTGAGCCTTAGAATTGCCGAGCTCTAGAAAAGGTCTGACACACGTAAGTTTAACTCCTAGAAAGAATTTCAGTGTTTTATTTTTCCAAAAAAGTTTCACGGAATGCACGTACTGCGGTGGTAATTAAGAGCGAGTCGACGAACTCAGGCCAGGCGTGGATCAAAAAGCTTCGCTTTAAACGTGAGCTGCGAGCTCATAAAATACAGTAGAACCTCGATTATCCGAGACTCCGCGTTATCCGAGGCTCCGCGTTATCCGAAGCTCCGAGTTATCCGAAGCTCCGCGTTATCCGAAGCTCCGCGTTATCCGAGGCTCCGCGTTATCCGAGGCAACAGGACTTATCCAAGCACTTCGCATTAACCGTGGTGTATACTCGGATAATACGGAGGAGAATCATTAATAAAACAGATGAAGCTGTTACGCCTAATTCTGAATACGCGCAGTAGTTTGCAATTATTAATAAGTTAATTAATTAATAAAGATGAATCCACATTCGTAAGTTGTTTACCTTTATTTGATAAATGTTTATATTTATTTAAAATATATCAAAAATTGATAAATATTCAGAATTTTGTACTACTTCCGTATTATCCGAGTTTTCGCTTTTCCGAGGTATCTCCTCCCCACATCACTTCGGATAATCGAAGTTCTACTGTACTGGGAAAACCGTTCTGTTCCCAGCTGAGTGACAGAAAAATAGTGACCGGTAATTTATCGTCGGTCTACTATGTCGAAATTTACATTATCCTCGGTCGGTAAAGTAGTTTACTACTAGGTAGCGGATTTACGTCGGTTAGGAAGGAATATGCCTTACCGACTGGTTGCATCTTAGCACGGACACGAGCCATTACCTCTTGAAACTATTCGAAATCTTTCAAAATCTTTGGAATTTCTTTCGAAACAACCCAAAATCCAATAAAATATATTTAAATTCCTAAAAATCTCATCAAATCCATTGAAAACTTCTGAAATCCTTTTAAATCTTTTTAACTTACTTAAAATTTCATAAATTTTTTTTACGTTTTTGAATTATTTGGTATTTTTAAAAATCTCTCTGAAAGATTTGTAAATCTTTTAAAATCTATTAAAATTTTTCGAAATCCCATAGAAGTTTTTAAAATATTTGGAAATCTCATAAAATTCCTTGAAAACGAATTTCTTTGAAACCATGACAAAATTGTAATATTTCAGAGGATTCTTTGAAATCCTTCTAAATTCTTCGAAATCTTTAGGAAGCCCTTGAAATTCTTTTAAAATACACTGATATCTTGTAATATCTTTAAAAATATTTCAAAACTTTATAAATTACCGGCAAATCTTCAGGGTGGCCGCTGGACCGGGAAAACCGGAATATGACCCTTAATTTTTTGAGATCGGAAATTTTACAAATTTTTAGAAGAAAAATATGTGCAAGTTCGATTAAAAATTTTTTTAAATAATTATTTCAATTGTTATCCTTTACATTTAGAATTTTTCAGTTTAAAAAATTTCAGTTTTTCAATTTTTAATGTCTCTAGTTTGAAATTCCTTAGAATAATATAATGTTCAAAATTTTGAAGCTATAGGATTGTTTTTTTAATTTAAAGCATTGAAAATGATAGCCTTAATTTATATTTTTGGAACTGATTGTGAATCTTTAAACTCTATTAAATTTCAGCTTTAAAAGTTCATACTTCTAGAATTCCACTTTAAGTGCTTTAATTAGTTTAATTTATAGTTTATTTTTTATTAATTCAAATAAAAAGTTTTTGAGCTTTAGTTTCAATATTTCAGTTATATTGACCGTGAAAAATGTTTGCGATCCGGGGAAAAACAGGAAATCGATTTCTCCGATTAAAGCGGCCAAACTGAATCTTCGAAAATTTCGAAAAAAACTTTAAAATTCTTGCTACCCTTTCACACTCTCTTGGACTTCTTAGAAAACTTTAAAAATCGCTTTAAACCCTTCAAAAGCCGTTCAAATCTCTTAAAATATCTTTTAATTTCGTAAAATGTTAGAAAAGTTTTTTGTAATAGGTTATACCGGGGCACGTTGTCACACAGCTTGTTCGAAGATTTTTCTTTGTTTTTTTTTTAATTTGATATTTAAGAAGACTTGTGATACGCTAAACTTGAGTAAACCCTAAGCTTCAATTAGGTAGTATCGAATTTCAGGTAATCGTAAAGCTATAATTATTAATTGACAATAAGTAACGAAAGGACACTTGTGACAATATGCCCCGGTGACGGGGGCATGTTGTCACATCAAATTTAATTGCATGGAAAGTGTTGCCCAAACTTTGTTGAAGTAAAATATTAAAAAAAAAGTACATATGTGAGATAATATAAAGTTCCTCTATTGCTAAAAATTCACTTAAAGTCTAGTTCGTAAAAACTTAAAGAGTGAAATTTAACTGACTGCAGAAGAAAATATTCAATTTGATTTTTCGTCAGCATAGCTGATACAATCGTTACATATTTTAACATACCAAGAGTTGGTAGGCACATACACGTTTTGCAAATGACTGATGCTACTCTCTGGTTATTACTTTCTTTAATAAAGCCAATGTGACAATGTGCCCCGGTATACTACTTAAAAATTTGTTGATATATTTCTTCAACAATTTTTTAAATTCTGTGCAATATTTAAACATCTTTCTAAAAATAATTGGAAGTCCTTCAAAATCTGTCATGTAATCTATAAACATCGGAAAAAATAATTGATTTCTACGATTAATCAGATTTATAAAATTCGGCACCTTCTAAATCAGTGCAAATTGTCGCGCGCCGCGAACTTTTCGCTCCGACGAGCGGAAGATCGAATCGAGCGTTAATTACCGCGACCCGATGATCGAACCGGATGGGTCGCAAGGGTCGGTTTTATGATGGACAATTTAATCCGCTGGAGCGCGAAGCGACACGCGGATGATGCTCGTTGGATTTCGCGACTGGAGGCATAAAACGATCCTGGGTCCTCACAACTTGCGTCGTTATGGTTCTGGACGAGCGTCATCTTCCGGTGGGAATGTATAAGCGTCTGAACCTCGAAAATCGCCAGCCAGCTTATGGTTTTACGAGAGGCCATTATCGTCGCCTTGCGCACTGATTAGATCATACCCTCCCGCAGTCCTAGGATGTGACCAGAGTTCTTGAGCAGATCTCTCTGTCCCTTTTTGCTGAAGCTGGGTGCCTATTCTCTTATGGACAGATGCTGCATGCGCTACCATAAAATCGTGCCAATCAAGGAACGCTAAAGTTAGATTCTTGTTAGTTTGCTTGTAAACCAACTGGGAGCTTTCAGGAATATCTTTCAATTGGGAAATTGGGATGAATGAACTTTCAATTTCTTTCAAATCTTAGGTTACCACTTTGACTGTTTGACAGTTTTAGGCATTCCCCTCAGGAAACAATTATAAGAAATTTTAAACCCATATTTGCAAAGTCCCTAGACCACAAAATTTTATATTAAACTTTTTAGAAAATACTATCTTATACCCTCGTTCGAAAAAAGCCCTCTCAAACATTCGTTCCTTTGTTGTCGGTTTGAAAACGAAAATCCCCTCGATTGTTCGCAGTAAGTTCAGCGTCCAGCGGTTTTCAGGAACTGTACTATACCTGAAGTAGAGCCTCTCGAGAATATCGATATTCTATATTCTCGAGATCCTATTCTCTCTGGTTCCTCTTTTCTTTTGTAAGTTGCATAAGAGAGATCCGACTGCAGTTTCTTTGACTTGGAAGCAGCAGCAGTGCATTACCCTTGCTCGAAAAGTTGGCCAAGTAATTTGGAAAAAATATTCATTTCAAAAAGACCTAGAGATTGGACAAATTTGCTTGCGAGCATTTTTTGATCAAGAATATACGTTGACCATTGCCCATGATATGTATAGAACTTGTTTAATCCAACAAACTCATCAAAAGACTGCTGGGATATTTTTCAAATAACTGCACTAGAGTCTCTCGATGATATCGATATTTTATTTTTTCGAGCTCCTATTTTCTCTGCTACCAATTTTCTTTTGCAAGTTGCATAAGAGGGATCCGAGTGCAGCTTCTTTGACTTAGAAGCAGCAGTAGTGCATTTCACTTGTTCCAGGCATAAATTGAGACCTGGAGACGTGTCGGTATGAAAATTTCAATCGGCCCAGCCAGCCCAAGTGTCGGGAGGATGGAGACGTGGCGAAGAGGATAAAGTGAAGAGAGAAGTGGAGTGAAGGAGCTCGTATCCTGCACATAACACTGGATGATAGGGTCGACTTTAGTGGCAAACGAAGGGGGCAAAATGCCTGAGGAGCTGGCAGGCGAGACGCAATTCACTTCACCGAATTGCTGATCAAAATAAGAAAAATTTCCTATAAAACTTGTAAAATTATTTATGCCACTTTGAAAAATTATGTACACCTTTTCTACAATTTGTACCTTTGCATAATTTATGCAACATTTGCAGACATTGCCATATCGCGTGAGCGTACCATCAAATTAAAACTGACGTCATTCTTAGCCCCTATATAATATGATCAATTTTATTACGAGCTGAAATTAGGCACGTTATATCCGGCAGCCGTAATAATTATCTCATATCTGACCTCTCTTTCATTTATTATAATTTCATAAGTCTCAAGCATGCTGAAAAAAATCCTACCAAAGAATTTGAAATGTTGCAGGGTATTTTGTAATAATCCAAGAAATTTCAAGAGATTAAAAAAATTTGAAGGAATTTTAAAGGGGTATCAAGACGCAGAATTTGAGAAACTGAAATTTCGCCGGTTTTGGTCACTGAATGATCCTCCTCAAGGAAGAAAATCCCCCAAGAAGAAAAATATGAGAATAGAGCCTTCTCTGTTGTGTGAACAAAGAAGGTGGCAAAGTGTTGGAAAGGGGACAGAAAGTACTTTAGAATCTCTAGATGTTTAGATGGCCACTTGCTGAAGGCGCGAATCATTCTGGAGCCAGACCTGGTGGAGGAGAGGGTAGAAATGCTTCTCTTTCTCCCTTTCCAGTCTGTAGCCTAGGCCCTGGAGCAAACTGCATAATTCATGGCTTGGCTACACTGGCCTCGTCTCCACAACCCTCCTAACCCTCTCCACTCTTTTCTCTCCTTCTCTCTTTTTAGCTGTTCGTACCTCTCTCGCCCTCCTCGGCCTCAGCTCGGCCCTCGCGTGCGTCGCATGCATTGTACGTCACAAAAGTTGGCCCCTTTGCGGTGCATGTCCCGCGGCCGCCCGGTAGAATGTAGGCGAATATTTCGGGATGAATTATGGCGCTTGGCTCCTATAGAGCCGAGCGCTACAAAGTCTAGTTCGAGTCTAGCTTACGGCGAGGCGAAACCGCTGCAAAAGTTACCGTCAGGCAAAGGAGACGACGTATGGCGAGATCGTTAAGCGTGGCTTCCAACAGCGACGTGAACGTGTCCGTGCCACGTTTGTATCGCGATATTGTGCACTTCATGCATGTGTATACATTATACAAATTAGAAACTCGGCCTGGTTGTCATGGTTGAGAAATGCGGGAGGGAAAACTCGTGATTCGGTTGGCCTGGTACGCTTGTCCCTAAACTGTTCAGTTTAATAAGAAAACAAATGTGACACCAGTGGCGTAAGCCAAGATTCAATTTTGCGCAAATAAGGGACAAGGATGCATGAGGGCCCCATTCACAAAAATCTAATTTTGTTTCGAACTTCAAAAATAAAATAAAAGCTTGGTATCGAGAAATGAACTTGATGAATTAGGCAAATGAACTTTTAAACATTCAATAAAGACATTAAAATAAGGATCATAAATAAAATAATTACATAATTGAGATATGAATGAACGCTGTTAGCCTCATCATCATTATCAGCAGCATGATGTAAAAGAAGACCAAATCGTTAAACAACTTTATGACCATTTAACCTTCCATTCTGTAAGCATATTTGCCTCAAAGTGCTTTAACCTGTCAAGTAATGAAACCTTGATTAAGTACCAGAATCATCCGTAAATTCCATGATTAAAAGGAACATCAATCTTTCCCATATCATCAATCTAAACCTTTCAGAGAAAATTTTATTTCTACAATAAAAAATCTTTCAACAGTACCAAATCAAACGAAAGGGTTGCTTTGATCTCATGATGCCGGACTACTGATAAAGCGCTCGCCCAAAGAAAAAAGGATTCCTGAATCGGAGATCCAGCATTGGGAAGCGAAAGGCTGCAGCCTCTTTCATTACCTCAAAGCTCGAATTAATTGCGCACGGCACGTCGTCAAACAGCTATTATCGTATTTTAAGTAATGAATTCATCCGTGTAGGTACACATTTGTTCAGTGTATCTGTCAGTTAAGAGGTTAAATTACGAGATACGCATATCTTGTCTGAAATCGAATAAGAGGCAGCTCGTAAACACCAATCGAAGATAAGGCACCCCTGGTCGCAAAGCTCGGTGAAATTAATAAGAAGTTGGCTTTAATTTGCTGAAGCCGCTTAGCATTCGTCCCTTCAAGCGCTGAGACGCTTCCTCGCCAACTATACCTCTCATACCATACCGGTCCGGATCGGAAGAGCTGCTGTTATAAACGGGACGTGTTTCCATCTTGGGCACCCATCTCGCTTTCCATGAAAGATAAACATCAACATGGCAAGGCACACTACGGTAGTTTGAAAGAATCGCGTAATTAGCCGCTTCTTTTTTCTCACGAGATGAGGCTGCAGCAGTACATGCAGGTTCCAAGTCGCTGATCCGATTCGCACCTTCTCTAGCCATGCTAACAACCAAAGCTAACTGCAATATTCGCTTCCATCGTTTTAACGCGGTGCGAACAATTAGTGCCAGACACAGATTCATGTCCACTTTAAGAAAGCCAATTATCGGGTGCAGAATCACTTCCCTATTGACGATATTTTTAAACTTTTTTTTTGGGCAGAGAAAATGTTTGGAAAAAAACTCCTCTAATGTCACTAATCTTTCGTAATTACCTGATAATGACACTATTTCTTCACTTTCACTTTGTAAATATTTTTGAACCTCTTCGCTCTTTGGATAAAAGAGCATGTCTATAAGAGTGGTCCAAAATAAGTGTAAGGCTTCTATCGCAATTTTCATTTAGTATTTTCTATTTTAATCATACCTTAAGATCTTTTAAAAATTACTTGCGATTAATCCCTCTAGAAAACCGGATTCCAAGGAGTTAATCGACCAAGGGAAAAAAGCGCGGATCTCGATTTATCGCATTTAAGCCGGAGACGTTTTTTCTGTGTGTCAAAATGGTTGTTCAACGCGAGTAAACTTGATCGTGATGGTAGGTATAATTGACCTGACTGGGGTATGTTAATAGTGAGCTGTGGACTCATTTGCAGAAAAAGAATATCTTGCTGTCACCGTGCCCGTAGTAATTTCTGTTAATTAGCCCCCTCGCGAAGATCGCGCGGTGATTATGGCGAGATAAAGAGCTCTCGCCATCGATTCGACGGCGCCTACTCCGCGGGAACCCGTTCTTCAGCCTTTAATTTGTCTGAAGACCGAAGCTCGCAGAATTTAGTCAGCTCGAACCCATCCATATACACGTCCAACATAAGCATCAACTTTTTCCAAGGGCTGAATTTCGTCCTGAACACAAGGCGGAGTTTTAAATTAACATACCTCTCGCTTCTTGCTCATGAGACCAGAGACCTTCAGTTAAGCTCCAAAGCCCCTACACCATTATTTTAATATTTTTAAGACCCAGAGTAGTAATTAGTTTGTGCTTTAATTTTTTTCATGGAAAATTCTCTTTAAAATAAGACTTACAAATTTATTTTAATTTATATCATTATAAACCTTGAACGTCCGAGAAGCCAATATTAGGGGGGGGGGGGGGGGGGGGGGTATTATTCTATGTAAAATTACCAATGATTTGGCGTAACCATCTTAAATGTTTAACCAAACAAACATCATTAAAAACGTCTTGCCTCTACTTTAAAGAATAGCGAACACGAACAGTGATGAAATGAATTATGAAAATGGTCTTTATAAAAAATGCCCTTGATAACTGTGTTATGCAAATCATGGATCTTGATAATCCTAATGAATCACATAATTCCATTCTTGAATTTTTTACAATCTACTTTTTAACGATGCCTCCAGATATTATACCTGCTTCCTCATTTATAATTTAAACACAAAATTACTTTTAATTTAAAAATTGGCACCTTTATTATTTCCTCGTTGCGAGTAAGGTGAGTTCATTCCTAATGACTTTCACACAATTCAACTTTTGATGATTGATTATCTCTCTTATAATTCTCATTTTCCTCGCACCCATTCTTCCATGACATGCAAGGTTTTTACTTAGCCTTACGTTCTTCTTATATATTATTTTGTTAGATCTGGTAAGTTTTTTTTTCTCAAAACGTTAGGATTTCGTAATTAATTATCCGATAGAGTTTAACAACTTTTGTTCTTTTTCCCCTTCTTTGAATTTATTATCGAACTACTTTACTTCACTGCTGGTGGGTAGGGAGTGATTAAAAAAGTAAATGTTTGGATCGGTTAGAAGGCCATTCGATCGACAATTTTACAAGACCATAGTACGAGTTAATTTCAAATTCTGGCATCGTTAACGACCCGGAAACTCTCCTCTCGTTCTCGATCTTCCCAGTTAAAACTGTTACGAGAGCTATAATTGTATCCTGCTAGCATGTTACTCCATTAGAGTTCGAATTTAATACGGCGAACGCGTTAGTATTTTTATTTCCTGAAAATCAGCTCTTCTTTTTGCGAATTTAACGACGCTGAAACGTTATAATTAGTCCTTTCGACGATTTATTCTCCACTATTCAGCGAGCTGGCATAATTAGGGTTGCGAAAAAATTTCAGTTTAATTGTGGAAGGGTTCATCTCAGGAAATTGAGGTTTCGGATGTTCTCTTAATTCTTTCATTAAAAAAAAGTGGATAAGGAATTGAGGTCCATTACATTTCTAGTTTTAATGTCTTCGAAGGAAATTTATCTTTCCCTCAATAATTTTTCATCCCTGCTTCATTAAATTACCAATTTGCAACACATATGGCACAAGACAATTAGGATTTTGATTTATTTTCCACTCAATTTCGCCTACGAAAAGACATTATGTTTTCCTACAGCAATCAGTGCTTCGTCCCTGCAACTATGGCCGGAATAATGAAGCGTACATCCGCCCAATATGACTGTTCAAAGTTGCAGTTGGAGGAGACAGTAGGCGGCCGCTGGCATTTGTAGAAATCGTCAGTTGCTGGAATTTTAATTCAAAACCTGGATTTTTATTTAGTAATATTTATAATTTAAAGCCAAGTCATTTAAGTCAGTATGAAATTTCTCGAAAAAAGGAACAAAACAATTCCCAGCCACTAAAATTAAATAAAACTTCCACAATGTAATCTGGTTGAAGATTTTGCTAATAGGAAACGTGAAAACTTTTCCCTTTGTTTAAAAATAAGCGAATGTGTAAGAGGGAAAAAAATTCGCAAAAAAATATTTTTTGATAAAATTTCTTTTCTTTATTGTTATCATAGATGTAAGGTTGTTTTTATACCCGAAAGAAAAAAATGATAACTAAATTTTACCTGTAAATTACCAAGTATCTGAGCTCTCATGAATCACCACCCTAAGATCGTTTAACGATTGAAACGACAAGGGGTTCTGCGTGGTCGTCAGTACCGTCAGCAACTGTAGGACGCAAAATAATTAGAGTCCAAGACTCTCTTAGTTCCCGCAAATCCACTGATAAACATCGAGCGATTCGAAAGGACCCACAGTCAAAGAAACTCTCGTTAATTAGCCGAAAAAAACCCCACTCTACTTTATTCAACTCTGCTTTCTCTTTATTTCATCTTGCTTTACCTTTTTCTCTATTTTATCTCCCTTTTCGTTTTTCTCTTTCCGCACCATTTTCTCTCTTTTCCTCCACCAGTCTTTTACCGGCGAGTTTTTTCGTGCCTCCTTCACGACGCCCAACATCGAGAAACGAGAAACAAACTACTGAAGCCAGCGCTCTCTCGAACGCTCGATCCTAATCTCGATAATGACGCGTAATGGCTGCTAGCGTGAATGTAGCTCTTTGTCCGCTGCTCCCGTGCTAACTCCGCTCTCGTACAAACCCTGCTCATATATCTATCCCAGCCTGGAGAACCGCGCCATTTCACCCGACGAAAAGAGTACAAGAAAGCCGAAATGGCCGGGCCTTCGTTATCTCGAAAAAAGGCTCTGCCCAATGAGCAGTTTTAGGTTTTATTAGGGTTTACACGCTGTCTGCAAGCTCTGTATCTATAAGAATGGGATATCAGAGTGGTTGTTTCCATTTGAAAATTGAATCTCTTTTTGTTTCTCTGCAGTTTCTCGTCTACTACGCAAGGACGGCGCGCTTTTGAATCTTATTGTTTGTTGTTATTACTATTCTTTAACTTAATCAGTATGACCAAAAGACTTAATTAAAAACATTCCCTGACCCTGTACAAAATTTCCCGGCCCTCTACAAAGACGGGAATTCTAATCTTGTAACATTTTTAATGTAAGCTCTTAGCATAAGCTGTTACGTAATTTGTGGATGGCCCCTAACCCATCACTAATGACTCACAACAACTCTAATCGACGTTTTTTTCAATTTTATCAAGGAACTAAAAGTGGCCGTGACTAATAACATCTTGTTTTTCACATTGCAGAAGCGGTTATGAGAGTTCGATGATTAACGGCTCCCGGACTAGAACCACGATGGACTACTACCTGCGAACCTGGTTCGCTCTCTGCACGATGATCCTGGGCTACCACGGCGGACACGCGATAGACATATGTGAGTTCCTTAACGAGATGTATCATTATAGTAATCGAACGAACCATCCGTGAAGGTCTTTTCGAGGCTCGTTAAATTTCTTTTAAAACCTTTATTCCTACTCGCGTGCTACCTGTGATAATCTGTCACGAGACCCACTAAGAATCTTAAATTTAATGGCCTTCTGGTTGGTTAACTCTAACGGATCTACTTTCCTTATCTCGTTCATATAAAAGCAGCAAGAATCTCTTAGACTCAAAGAATTTTCTTCAAATTAATTAAAATCTAACTCGCCTTCATCGATCAACTATGATCGATTCCGATTCAAGTATGATATTTCGAGTGGCTTTTAAAATCAATATCAGTAACTGGTTTTCATTCATGCAACAGTTTAATACTATCAATTGAAATTTAATTCAGCTCTTCAGTATGAAACATTTTAGCAGTTTTACTTTTCTCTATTAGTATTAAACGAGAGATTCTTTGGTCACTCTAGCGAGACGTAGTTGATTACGCACTTCCCCTTGCCGAGAAAAAAGTACATCAATGTTTCAAGAGGCAGTACATTAACGCCAGGCAGGGTTATCACAAGAGAGATTAATGTCTTTAGCTGTGCTGGAACAGTGAAATGTTGCGCCCCAATGAGGCTGTGAGTTGGAACTTGACGAATTTGATACCACCCTCGCAGTTCATGTAGAGGGCACACGAAACGGCTAAAGGGGTGCAACATCGAGAGACCGCAATCCGACCAACGTACAACATGTTTATGTATCCCAGGCAACATTAACATCGCAATTTATGCGCGCTTTAACTGCCCCCTCCAAAATCGAGAATATTCCCTCTCATCCCTTCACCTTTATCCCTTACACGACCGCGAATTCGCCAGCGTGGTTCAACATACAAGTTCACTCACCGCAGGGGGGTTTCCGGTGTTCTAACTTTTAACTATATGCTATTTATATATCGGCCTCTGGCACAAAGTCGCGTACGATTTGGCGTGGCGTGGGTGGAGGAACATAGGTACGAAAATGGAAGAGGAGTTGAAAGAAAGGGGATGCAAGATGAAAGATGAAAGATTGTTTTGGAGTGTTCGTTAATTCTCGAGGCTTCGCTTTTCGTCGCTTTTCAATCACCAAGTATGGTTGCAAAGTATTCTGTTCCGGCACGTATCGCTCGTCACTGTTGGGGTGATGATGTAGTAAATGAGTAAAACGTTTTGGGCTCTTGTCAACGTTTGGTGAGTCGTATTTTTGTATCTGAGGTTGAGTGAAGGCTGTTTTGATTCTCTGTTTTTAAACAGAGCTCTTCTTCCTCGTCGTTTGTCTCCTCTACTCAACTTTAACGAAGATGTGTTTAGTGTTTATCTTTGCTCTTGGTTTCTAATGGTTCCAGTCGTAAAACACAGAAATAATGAGGTGATTATACAGGGCCTAAAGTTGTATACAATTAATCTCTTCACTATGTTAAAGGTTTCACACAAATTATCATAAGTTTTAATGAAATTCACTGATGAGTGTCACTATTTTTGTGGAAACATTTGAAGCAATTTAGTTGTTTTACATTCAACTGATTCTAAAACCAATAATGAAGATCGAAAGATTATTACTCTTGTAAGTTATAAATATATAACACAATCCACCAAAACTTAGCATATGCCCTGAACTACTTTAAAAGTAACTTTCGTATATCTTGTGAAAAAGTCAGGTGCAGCTGGAGCAAATTTAGAATTTGCCGAGAATACGTAACAAAGTTTCTAATTGGCAGCATCTTTTCCTCAGCTGAATGGAATCAACGTAAATTATGATGTGTTCAAAATTAAAACTCTGAACAACTTGCACAGAAATTCTGATATAAAATCTCTCTTGAAATAGTTCCCTAGATTTCCTTGCAGTTCTCCAATTATTTTCCCCCTTCGATTAACATAACTTTCTATTTTCTTTTCCTTTGCTTCGAAACTACTTGGAGCCTTCCTCAATTCGAAACTGGAAAGGAAGAACGTCTGCTTTATTTAAATTGAGGATGGGTGTTTTTGCGAACTACGGCCCCATTTCTCCGTCTGGGCTCGAACGATCGAGTTTCCCTAGTTTCTGGACGAATGGTACTCACTACTTGTAATTCGTAGGAATACGACTTTGGATTCCATACATGATTCCATAGGCACACTCATGTATGTAAGTAGTAAGGGCGGAGAAGATTCTAAAGAACAAGTCGAAAACTCTCTTGAAGAATACTTTGCAAGTTTTCCTTGCTATTTACCTGACATTGGGGGTCTCGACCCCAGCAGTTGCTGAAATCAATGAGATGGAAAAGAACCCAAGCAGAAGCGAGCTGAGGTTTAATATAAGCGAACCTACATCTACAGGAAAAGGGAGTGAGAAGGGCACTGGACCTGTTCCTGTTTTTATCGCACTCTATCGGCGTTAAAATTATAGCTTCTGGTGTAAACACATATCTTAGCCGTGCATCTCCCGTCCCCGTGGAAACGGCAGTCGTCGGACTAATCGATTTCATCTGGTGAACGTGGTGAACGTATTCAATTCAATACGACAATAGGAAACTAATTACGCTCCTGCTCATTGTAGACTGTAGAGAATTGAACAATACTAACATTTGTTTATGTTCCATTGTTTATCATTGCAAGCAACAAAGTACAGGCTTTGCACTTATTTTATAAATTCAAAATCATGTCACTAGTTGCATCAATTTTGAAAAGTAGTTGCGAAGTAATGTCATCTAATTTTTGAAATATTATATCAAGGTTTTGACAGGCTATCCAGGGTTTAAATCGCTGCTATATGAGGCTCATCGGAGGCCCAGGATTGAGAGATGTCGCTAGTTACAATTATCAGAAGATAATTAATGGAGACTTATCAACAAGAAAGATTTGTATTATTAGGCTTTGAATTCCAGAAGCTGAAAACTTGGAACCGTTGGGAGAATAAGATCTGAAATGTTACCATTAGGATGAAAGCCAGATCCCCGAAGAAAGAATTGTCCAGCAGGAAGCATTTTCGCCTCTTAGTAGAAAAATAAACATAACAGAAAATTGGGGGACTTTTAGGAGTCATTGCGTGCAGGGGTGAAAGTAGAAAGAGGCGAATAGAAGACATTAGTGATTGCGCGCGCAAAACGCGTCTCTCTGGCGCCGCGTGGACTGGCAAAGCGGAAGTACTACTTTTAACGCCCATCCTTTCCGCTTCTGCAAGCCCTCCTGGCCTTCCGATTTCCAGCGACCCCAAAATCACCGTCTCGAGTTGCGTGCAAGGGCGAGGGTTCTACAACCCCTTTCGTGACTCCTGCCAAGGGGTCTTTCAAGATCGCGACCTGGCCGCTGTTTATTTTCCTACCACGCGCGAATCCGATTTATGAAAACGTGGTTATCCACATCCAAATTGACAACCGGAAAGACAGATCCATCGCAATCGAGGATTATTGCACTTCACGTCGCTCTTGCCCATGTCAAGTTCCTTTTTCGTCGAATTCAAACTCTTTCATGTCCATTTCGAGCACTTTACTTTATTTGTATCAAGAAAAATAGATCAGCAGGAAAAAAGCATTTTTGGGAAATGTCCTATTTTTTCAGATTGTATTTGTTAGACAAAAGTGCTCGAAATGTCACATTTTATTTTATTTTATTCAATTTTTATAATTCTGACAAGATTTGTGTTCTGCATAGGTTTCGCTGAAATGCGTGCGAACTAGCAACATTTTTGGAATTTTTAGAAAAGCTAGTACCGAATATTTTTAAACAATAAAAGATAGAAGACACCTATGATTAATTTTCTCATGGGAAATTACCATAATATCTCATTTTAATTATCAAGATAATTAAATCGAGAAATATTTATCCTCATAATAATCATAAAAAGCCTTATCTCAATACTGCCAAGAAAACAGGATAAGAACAGATAAACGGAAATTTCATACACTAAATAAGAGATCTTGAAAAGTCCTCTACATAACTTAAAAACCAGTCTAATTAAAACCACTCGACCCGATAAAGCATTTAATTAAAACGCAGAAATGATAAAATCGCAATTTCCGTAATTGAATACTCGTACATATATAATTTAAAAACTCAAAATGTGTGGTTAGCTGAAGATCGAATAAATGATGTGGGTTGAAATAACGAGCTATTAATTGTCGCATCGTTATGTTAATATGTCGATGGGCGAATAAAGCGATAATTTCGGCATTTTGGCTGCTCTAATGGGGCCAGATAATTGGAAAGGGGTGGTGCGTACAAGGAGCAAACGTACGCGTATTTGTGCGAAGTTGACAATATAACGCAATTGCTACTGGACAGTTTCTAGCTACAACATGCAGCTTCGTAATCGTGCTTTTCTCTGAACTAATTGGCGGTTTTAAAATACGATAATTGGTCGAAAATGAAGCTAGATCATTTTTTTCAAAAAGGCTTCAAGAAAGCGAATGAAATTCTATGTCAAGTGATCCCAAGTAGATATATTTTTCATTTTTTTAAAGCAAATATCAGTTAAGGAATTTAAAAAAAATCAAGATGATCTTAAGTGTTGTACCTTGATTTCAATTTGTGTTATTACTTAGGACTGTTGTGGGAAAAATCTGCAATTGGCAGAATGCATCCTCTGAATTCTCATCTTTAATGTGAGTCAATGAAACTTGAAAAATCTAGATTGTGTCTCAGTATGTAACTAAAAATGTCCAAGCATGTCTGCGTTGAACGATCTAGCTGGATACGCTGACTGAAAATCGTCCCGCGAGTTTAAGATTTTTTTCTATAGCTTTAGTTAACCATGATACTAGTTGAAGTCGAAGCACAAAATTCAAGGTCAGCCAAAGACAGGATTGATTTTTAAAAGAACTAACCGTGTATATAATTTCCAACGGTAGTGCACGTTTAATATATATTTATGTGTAGATGTACACGTCTGATAATGTGTGATCCCACATGTGTATTTGACTTGATGTATATGTGAGTTAACTCACACGTAGGCCGTTGAACACGCGACTCGCTCGACGTTCATTTCTGTCCGAAGCGCATGTTCCTACAGGACCCGACATCCAGTAAAGTTATAAAGTACTCTCGCTTGAAAAATGTACTCGATTCCTGTGGCTACAACGAATTTTAAAAAGTAATTGCGGTATGAAGCAAAAAAAGTGAATTCTGAGAAGCAAAAAGGCCAAAAGAAGTGAAAACATCGACTGAGTACTGGTGCGAATGTACTTTTCGAATAAATATAAATAAAAGAGTTTCGAGAAAGATTGACTCTTAGAAAATGTCTGAGTCACAGGAAATGATCACGTAAACTTTAGATGTAAAAGCAAATCCGCCAAGCAGCATTTGGCAGTCATTATCCAAAAAAATTAATTGAAATGCTTCGCACTCACGCCAGAGATAAAAAAATAGTCATCAAAGTAATCAACCCAATTTTGAAAAACCTCTCCTATAAAATTGGAATAATCTAAGATAGCATCCTATAATTTTTGTATCAAGATTTTTCTACAATACATTAAATGTTCCTAAATGAGGCAACAGAGAAGCCCCCTAGAATCATTTCCCTAAAGAAATGGGTGGAGTAAAAATTGTCTTCAAAGACGTCATAACTCAAGAAGTCAGTTCAGAAAACGTATGCTAGGGATTGGCCTGGATAAGTTTCATAAAGAATGTATATGGTCGAGGGAGATCGGTAGGTAGTCATTTCGAGTCGACTGGATATTTCCTATCGCAATGTACTATCTTTACGACCATCGATTGGTCTCACTGCACGGTACTTCCGGCGCTAGGGACTTTCTGTCCCGGTTCGCAAAATACAGATTACACACAGTGCATCTAAACGCGCTCTGGAGCAGGTTCGATCTTGTATTTATAGACATCCTGGAAAAGAAGCGGCAGGAGATGTAAGTTATGCGACATTTGCCCGCCCTAGCCACTCATTCCGCGTACATAACTCTCAGGAGTGACAGCCCCGAACGGAAGGGTATGCTCGCTTCTTCCACCCAGCCTAGGGAAATTGAATGCCCGATACTGTCCTCGAATCCTCTTTTTCTCTGGTCGCTACTCGCTTCACTGTCAAATTGATAACCACTTTTTTCCCTCTTTTTCAAAACAAACGAATCCAGCGACTCGTACAACAGACCCTGAAATAACAGAGGCTCCGGCAAGAGTGCCTCAAATAATAGCGCCTCAAACAACAGAGGTTCAAAAAAAAATGCCTCAAACAACAAAGCATCATATAAGAGCGTCTCAAATAACGGATCCACAACAACAGAGCCTCAAAGAAGACTTTTTTTAATTTTCTTCCACTCTTTTTTCGAGGCGCGAAGCGACCACTTCCGCGGTAACGAAAGAAGGGAAGCGGGTTTCCTGTGCAGTAGTTACAGGGGATTTAAACTTTTCAGGTCGGTTTGCCGCGATTAGGACTCCGTTCCCTTTCCCCAGTGAGGATTACTATTTCTTTTTCTTCGAAAGCTCGGTTCGAATTTCGCGATTTCAGTTTTTAAACTAGCCAAGATTTACGATGAGACGCTCCCTTCCGTCTTCGACGTTGAAAGATTTTCAACCAGAATTTCACCTATTTCGGGGTGGCCGCAGGTCAAGGAAAAGTTATAAAAAGTCAAGGAATTTCTAGTCCTTTCTGGTTCACGAAACTTGACTCGTTCAAGCTTATCATCCACATCAAGATATCCTAATTCTAGATAAGAAAAATTCTTTCTCCTAACAGAAATACAAACCATTGAAAGCATTTCATTAGTCTTTTCTTTCTATTTAAAATACCTTGAGATCTTGATAGTGATTCAGGAAATGGAGTGTGTTCAATTTCTCAAAAGAAAAGTCTTCCTCTGGCAGAGCATTTTAATTTGAAGTACTTCTGGAAAGTGAAAGAATGATTCAATCTCAATCCGTGTATTGTTTGGCTAATTTAAGCATGGATGAAGAGACGGATAAATCAAGAAAATCCAATCAGCGACAACCACGGTGTATAAATCCTCATCGCAAGATTTTCTTACTGAGTAGATTTAATTTCGACCCACCCGCCTTTGTTACAGTACTCTCTGATTATTATTAATGACTGCGTGCAGCAGACCCTGCTATGGTATTTACAGCACTTCCTCCCCCCTCACCCCTTTATCTTTCTCTCTTTTTCTTGCTGCTTTTCTATTCGTCCGTGGGTGTGAATGTAAATTAATTACTCCCGGCTCTTTTACGAAAAACATATCAAGCGTCCTGCCTTATTACCACGCGATATTAAAGCATAAATCGCGACTGGTTTAGGAATTAAGACTGTCTAGTTGAAATTCTGATTGTAATTCGCGAGCCAGAGAAATTTATTTACCAGAAAAAATTCAAGATTTTAAGTTTTTAGTGATTCATTAGGCAAGTAGGTCTCAGACTCGCGACACAATTGACAATTGTTGACACTCTTTTTGATGATGCTACTGTTTTACTGTTTTGAGAAACTTTAGTCAAAGAAGGATTTTGTAGCCTTGTGAGTCCGAGGCCTGATAAGGTCACCAATTAAATTTATCTTTTATTTTATTATCTTCCAATTTATTTGATGTTTTTTAATTATGAGGTACTTGTGGATGACACTCGAAACGTGAAAACTTTGAGATACTATTATAGGATCGTGGGTTAAGCGGATTTAAGCGGCGAATAAAGGACATCAAGTCGTGGTTCAAACGGGTCTTCATTTCCAGTAGAGTAGACTGTAAATAATCGTTACCCAGCATGATACAACACGTTCTTTCTTCTGTTTACAGCACAATGCATCGCCCCCTTGGGAATGGAGTCCGGAGCGATTCCTGATGCTGACATCACTGCCACTTCGAGCTTTGACAGCGGAAACGTGGGACCTCATCATGCCCGGTCAGTATTCATCCTCTCTTTTGATTTTTAAATACCCCAATTTGCATTTTCTAGCTCAAAAATCAAACGGAAACATCAACACCTTTATTTAAGGGCATGTGATACTTAGGGAATTATCGATTTTACCAGTGTTAGATTCCCGCGGCTTTTTTCCTAAAATAGTAAAGATTTTATCTTAAAAATTTGGGGAAATGATAGTGAAGATGCTACCAGAAGTCCCCGAACTCTTCTTTTGCGGAATAATTTTTAAAATTGAATTTTTCTACATTTTAACATTGTGTATGTATTTTGAGGTTATGTGCGTTACAATTCTCCCCAGCTTTACTTCCAAACTACATAATATTTTTGGTCGCAAAATGGGGCAAGGAAAAAACAAAGTCTTAAACAAATTAAAGCTTAATAGTCTTAAAGTCTTTAAGAAATCTCGGAACTAACCTTGTTTGTTGACAATTTATAAAGTTTATTTCATGAATCATTTCTGAGTGGCTACCGACAGCATCGGTACAACAGAGACCTACATTATCGGAATAGCAGAGCTTAAAACCGATTATAACCTAAAAATAGTGCACATGCTTAAAATTTTTCTTTAGCAAAATACAATTTTTCTTAATAATCTTAATTATTGTGGACAAAAGCCCTTTGATTTCCGTTTACGTGCTTATTTTATCCTCACCTAAAGATAAAATGATAAATCTTCCAGAAAAAAATTTTAAACGAATTGATGATTAATCAACTAAAAAAATGAATTTTATGTTGAAAAGATGAATTTGAATGAAAGCCAGGAATTTTTTCTAAAGAAAAAATCTATTTTTGAATAAGAAAGCTAACGTTTGAACCAAAAATTAACTATTTAAATTTTCAGTTTAGAAAATTGATTATTAACGAAAAAATTAAATTTCTACTAAGAAAGTTAAATTTTCAACAAAAAGGATATATTTTAAACCAAAGGTAAAATAGTGATTTTTCGGTAATTAATTTTTTTAACTGTAAATTTTAAAATAAAAGTTATAAAATAAAAAATAAATGAAAATTCTACTAAAATGATAAATCTTTAAGAAAAAAGATAATTTTTTTAACCCAATAGACGATTTATCAACGAAAAAGATGAATTTTCGATCAAAAAGATGAATTTGAACAAAAATCATGCATTTTTACAAAGAAAAGTGAATTTTTAACTGAAGAAAGAGAAGTTTTCATTTAAAAAATTAATAATTAAATTTACAGTTGAGAAAACTAATTTTTAACGACAAAAATTTTTCTTCTAAAATGAGAAATCTTCAACAAAATATAAATTAAAAAAATATAATTTTTTAAGCAAGTAGATGAATTTCTAACCTTAAGGATGAATTTTCAATAAATAAATTTTCAGTCACAGTTTAACTTTTTACAAAATATATTAATTTATAATCAAATAGTTAAATTTTCAACAAAAAAAGATAAATTTGAAATAAAAAATCGAATAGGCTAATAAGATTAAATTTCTACTAAAAAGACGATGAAATTTCAACCAAAAAGATGAACAAAGATATATAAATAATAAATAAAAAATAGAAATAAAAGATGAAAAAAATGAATTTGATCGAAAAATTGAATTCTCCACGAAATAGTTGAATTTTTAACCAAAGAAATACATTTTCCATCCAGAATGATAATGTTTCAGCAAAAAAGAAGCATTTTCAACTTACTTCGCATATCAATTCTTAACAAAATAGTTAAATTTTCAAAATTTACATTTTAAATCAAACATCCAATAGTAAAACCCCAAAAACTAGTTTCCTACCAAGAAATTAAGTTCGGACAAAAATCGTCAATTTTTAACCGAATATTTCAGTTTCTAACTAAAAAAAATCACTTAAATAAAAAATCACTTTTTCACTAAATATTGTAACTAAGAGATTAATTTTCTACCAAAAAACACTAATTTTAACCAAATGAACGAATGTTTAGCTAAAACAGATCAGTTTGAAACTAAAAATGGAACAGTTAAATTTCCAATTGAAAAATTTAATTTTCAACTCCAAAAAACGAATTTTTGATCAAATAGTTAAATTTTCAACCAACAAGAATAATTTTTTCCAAAAAAATAAAAATTTTCAACTAAATACATTTCTGATGTGTTTATATTTAAGGTCATCTTCTTCCTTGTTTTATTTTTAAAAATTATGAATTTATTGTAAAATTTGGTTTGAAAATCGCGCGGTTTTCATCAGTTCTGGTTCCGGTTTAATCATCGCTAATAAACACATTGGGAAGTTGTGACACACCTCTATTTAACCCCCACCCAGCCCTACATAAGTTCCCCTCAAGTACCTGAGATATCGTCTGACACTGAGGTATAAAAATGATGATGATGTTTAGGTTCTCCTAACCCTTTGGCTGAAAAAGCGAAGATGTCATTCATTCTAAAGTAGACCATTGCGTAGACCAACTAATAAGTAGACATCACCCACTCCTTTATTCGGAGAACTTCTGGTCGACGGGCCGGCAAATTAATCACTCTTTACTCAACGGAACCTCTAATTCGACCTTCTATACCGACAATGAGGATTAATGATGCGGTGTCCCGCATGTGAGTGTTCGTAAGCTCGCTCGTGAGCTCAATCGCGACAGTTGCTTGGTCCCTTTTAGGTACTCAGTAACGCGCCTCCATCTCAGTTCTATGATCCACTGAACCCATAATTTATTCAGCCCTCATAACCGTCTTCTTGTATGACGCTCGAAATTTGTTTCTTGGAAAAGATAGTAAGTATAATGGAGTTGAGCCAACTTTTACCCTTTGCTTGGTTATTTAGCAGACATCAGTAACCCGAGACATGTAGTTTATCTCAAACGATTCAGAGCCAATTATAACCGTCAAAGAGAGTGCGCCGTCAATTTCGCGGAGGAACCACCTCCACGGAAGACTTCCGTGAAAATTGCACTTACCATCCCTATCCCTACTTCCTGAGCTCTTTATGAGCACTGGCGTAGAATCTTTGAATTCCCTCTCAAAGTTTGGCATCATCAATTTTTAAGTATATGATATTGAATTTTTGGATTTAATTTCAAATATTGTTTTAAACTTAATTTTCATCTTTGATGACATCATTTTGAAAGCTTGGAAATAAAAAAGTTTTAAATGTAAATAAATTTTATTTTGAACATACGAGGGTGGATTGATAAGTTTCCGGCCTGACCAAGAGTTGGCGCCACTAGGCCTACCTTGAGGTGGCGTTCTATAGTACCATCCTTAGATAGCTTGTAG
>NC_046663.1:13384080-13412914 GCF_010883055.1 Belonocnema kinseyi | reverse complement strand
GCCTTGGAGGAGATTATGTTGAGAAATAAAAAAAAAAAATTCTTAAAAACGTTGTTTTTCTTGGTCAGGCCGGAAACTTATCAATCCACCCTCGTACACGTTAATTTTTAGCGTGATGTCCTTTTCGAGACCAACGAAGTGGTACTAAAGCTCTACTTTTTACTTCCTTGGGATTAAAAAGTACCCTTTTATTTTCAGGGAGTAAAAAGTACCTTTTTCTTACTAGGAAGTAAAAATCACTCTTTTCTTCCTAGGGAGGAAAAAGCACCCTTTTCTTCCTAGTGAGTAAAAAGTACCCTTTTCTTCCCAGGAAATAAAAAGTACCCTTTTATCCAAATTGAGTAAAAAGTATCATTTTATCCATAAGGAGTAAAATGTATTTTTTCCCCATTGTTAGTAAATGTAGTTTTTCTCTTTAGGGAGTGAAAAGTACTTTTTCTCCCCAGGGAGAGAAAACTGACGTCAGATGTGAATAATGAAAATTATACATCTATGAGTTCGCATTTTACGATAATCAGCACACGCACCATAAAAACTGAAAGAAAGTTTTGGTTGCGAATAGAATTTTGCTGTTATTTATTAAAATTTACCATATATAATTGATCAAATCACCGTAAATTAACAAAAATTTTTCTATATTTCTGAAAATTTCCCGAAATTTATAGAATTTTTAAAATTACATTTCGGTTAATTATAAATATTATCCTATAATATTATCTTAAATCACCATACATTATCTGTAATATTACTATAAATTACCCAAAAATTTAATAAATTTTCGGAAATTCATAAAAATATTAAAAATTAAATTTTGGGTAATTGATCATAATTTACCGTATTTACCTGCAAAGTTATCATAAATTACTGTAATTTTCTATAAATTTTCGGAAATTTATAAACATTTTTTATGGAATTTTGGGCAATTTATGGAAAGTTATCATAAATTACGTGTAGTATTACCATAAATCACCAAAAAATTTTATAAATTTTTTAAAATGTTTAAAATTAAATTTTGGGGCATTTATGGTAATTTACCTATTTACTTGTAAAATTATAGTAAATCTCCGAAAAAATCCATAAATTTCCGAAAATTTATAAACATTTTTCAATTGAATTTTTGGAAATTTACGGTAAGTTACAAGAAATTACCTGTAATATTACCATAAATTACCATAAAAGTAATTAATTTCCGAAAATTTCTAAAAATATTTAAAATTGAATTTTGGATAATTTATGGTAATTTGCCATGATGACATGTGAAATTACCATGCATTACACAAAATTACAATAAATTTCCGAAAATTTATAGAAATTTTAAAATTGAATATTACTATAAATTACTAAAAAAAAATTACAAATTTCCGGGAATTCATAAAAAATTTAATTTTGAGTAATTTATGGTAATTTGTCGTATTTATCTATAAAATTACTGAAAATTACCGAAAATTTCCAAAAATTGAAATTTAATGTGGGCTGAAATCGTGATTGTGTAATTGTTTTATGTATTACATATTATATATTATTTGTGAATAAATGTAATTTTGTCTTGGAATGGGGAATTTCTGGAAATGAATGTGATGGTGACTTAGAAAAATAAAAATTTTCAATATAAATGTTTTGTGTACTATGTGACAAAAAATTCAAGAATTATAGTGTAGACTTTAGGATCGACAATTTTTGTTAATAATTATCAATTGACTTGCGATAGAACTTTTTTGACATGAAATGAAAATTTTGTAAAATTTGTTTTATTTTTATGTAGAGGAAGGGAATTTAACAATGAAAATTCCTGTTCCAAGTCAGAATTCATCAATTTAAAAAATGTTGCTTAAAATTGGAAGTGGTTGGAATTACAATTTTTTTTCTGAAAATAAAAATTTTCCACAATCTTCCCTCTTCTAGATAATGATAACTGTGATTTGTAACAGGAAATTTCTGAGAATAAATGTAATTTTGATTTGTAACAGGAAATTTCTGAGAAGAAATGTAATTTTGATTCGTAACAGGGAATTTCTGGAAAGAAATGTAATTTTGACTTGGAACAAGGAATTTCTGTGAAGAATTATTATCTAGACTTTGGGACAAGAAATTTTCGTAAAGATTTATAATCTGGACATTGGTAAATCATTTTAATCCCTGATTAAATTCATAGTTATGATTCTTTTATAAAATCCCTCATTTCACATAAAAGCTGTAATTCTTGGTGCAAACAATGGTGTTATCTTCTAACTCAAAACTACCATTCTCTTCCCAAAACAACCTCATCCAAACAAACACTTTGAAAAATCTTGTTAATTCATTTGGAATCTGCTAAAGTCTTTGAACGTACTTTTAAATTCATTCAAATCTACAAATCTCTTTTAAATTTATCAGAAAAAATAAACAATTGGCCGCGAGAAAATTGGGAATCGAAAATCAGCCATCTGGCAGACACCCTGATCTCGAATTTTTTAAATGGATCTTCTCACGGTATGAATCACGTCTTCAAGAAATTAAAAGTTCTGGACGTCATCAGTAAGAAAGTGCTGATAGAAAGAATCCATTCCACTCGTCTGATCCACTGGCTGCGCCGTTGGTCTGAAAGTCACGAAGGCGCTCGAGACGCAAACATAATCGCACGCGTAGGAGATTTATCGGGGACAGCGTGTTTGGAATGTCTTTGATGCGGACTGTATCAAAGTGGCAGGCAGTTTGAGCCCTCTTAATGGGCTATGAGTTATGGTCTCGCGTACGAGAAGTCAGAAAAGAGAGAAGAAGAAGAGGAATCGGAGACCCGCTGACTCTAAACGCCATTTCATGTACTGCACGTAGTACTTTACTGCCTTCTGAGCACCTTGTACTGTCAGTTAGGGCCCCCGACACTTCATAGAGCTGTGCCGACTAGCTTTTATCGCAAAAACATTTTTGTCGCGCCCACCTATATTTTCTGCACATCCCGATTTTCTCGAATTTAATACTCTTGTTTATGAATCCTCTGGCCCACGAAGTGACGCTATTTGAAGCTGTGAATAGGTCTTGCAGATGGAGCTGAATTATGTGATAAAGTTGTCTCTAGTTAGACTTTATGGCCTAATTCTGTAAATAGGGTTTCTGATCAGGGATTTTGTATTGCCTTGACTTTCTGCAGGCTTTGCAGAATTCTAAGGATTAGATCATTTAAAGTTGGCTCTAGTTAGACTTTATGATCTGATTCTGTGAATAGAGTTTCTGATTTTAGATTTTATAATGCCGGGACTTGCTTGCAAATTCTTGGCTTTGTATAATTTTAGGTTTCATAAAATTTAAATTTTGCTCTAGTTAGACTTTAAGACATGATTCTGTAAAGCTTTGTAGAATTTTACCTTTTGGAATCTCATTTCCTTCTTTGCTAGCCCGAGCTTCAGAAACTTTAATCCACTCTTATGCAATCCATTCTTTTCGAATTTCCATTCAGGACTCGGGAGTAGTGCTGCTCTTTTCCATCTTGAATGGAGGAGCGCACGACGATAGTATTCCCATAGATTTGCGAAAGGAAACTCTACAATTAGCAATCGAAGTGGCTCTCTCGTGCTCACGCGTTCTGATATACCTCATCTTTAATTCATATAATCCTCTTCCAGGCAACCGGTCGATAAATTATAATTTCATCGCGTATTCCATCGCTCCAGCGACGCTTATCCGTCGGATATACATGCACACGAGAATGATTATATTATTGTATTCTCTGCTACTCTTGCAGAGCAGGGGTGAATCTCTAATTCAACGAAAACCGATCTACCATCACGTTTGCTTTCTCAAACCCTTCACAGCCCTTTTTTCCACCTTGATTGCTTTCCTTCGTGTCTTAAAAAAACGAAAGGGTTTCCCGAAGATCGTTACTAATCCTAAGAATAATATTTCTTTTTCAGACTTAAGCAGGAGAGTCATGGGGGAGCATGGTGCCCAAAGCAACAGATTACTACCGAGCCACGTGAGTGGCTGGAGATTGATCTGCATACGGTACATTTGATCACCGGTACTGCCACTCAGGGACGCTTCGGTAATGGGCAAGGTGTCGAGTATGCCGAAGCTTATCTCCTCGAGTATTGGAGACCAAGATTGGGCAAGTGGGTCCGCTACAGGAACATCCGTGGCGAAGAGGTAAGACTGATCCTATAATTGTATAATATTGCACATGGTCTCTTTACCTTCAAGGGCCATTTTTATGACTCGAGAGAGCTGGGGAAGCAGATTTGACACTTGGAGCGATTTTTGGGACTGCGGGAAGTTAGGCAATGAAGTTTTACAGAGAGGAGTGATTTTTGAGTCTGGGAAGGACAAGAGCAGGAACTTTTAGATCTAGGGGTGATTTTTCGGGCAAGGAAGCACTGGATAAAATATTTTTCATTCAGGGCTGATTTTTGGGACTGGAAAGAGCTGGAAAAGAGGATTTTACAATTCGGGACGATTTTTGGGACTGCGGAAATTTACACAAGATAGTTTTACAGATAGGAGTGATCTTTGAAGCTAGAGAGGGTATTGTCTGAAATGTTAAACTTTTTTGCAATCACCCTCTAATCTCTTGAAATAGTTGATGAATTTAAATATCCATTTTCATTCTAGATTACTTTAGTCAATGTTATGAATAGCGTGCAGTGAGTGTGAAAATATTTTGCTACGATTTGTTATAAATTTTATTCTTTGCTTGAAAATTTGACACTCTGCTTAGAAGACATCCTGTTTAGCTGCAAATTTAAGTCTTTTGTTCAAAATTCTTCTTTTTTTTTAATTCAAATCTTTTCTTAGAACCTTCAACTTTTGTTTAAAATTTATAATTTGTTGCTGATGAATCAAAACACATATTTTTTCGATAAAAAATCTTTTTTCGCAAAATGTGTCTTTTTGATTTAAAATTTCATCTTTTTTACTATAAATATATACTTTTTTTGGACAAAAATGCAACTGTTTCAATGAAAGTTTAACGACCTTGTTAAAAAGTAATAATAATTTTTTTGTTAAAAATTCGACTATCAAGCAGAAAATTAACTTATTGTTTACAATTCTTATTTTAATAGTGGAAAGTGAACTGGAGTCATCTTTGGATGAAAATGTAACTATGTTTTAAAGTTTTTTTTTTAATTCATCTATTTAGGAATAAAATTCCTCTTTCTTGAATAAAAATGCAACTGTTTGTCTGACAATTCAACCATTTTGTTTAAAAATCATACTTTTTGGTTTAAAACTCGAGTGTTTTTGTTGGAAATTCAACTATTTTGTAGAAAATTTTCCTTTTGCTTAAATTTAATATCTCGATGCTAAAAAGAGAACTGAAATCTTTTATGGATTAAAATTCAATTCTTTTTTTCTAATTACAAATTCATCTGTTAAAAAAATTTGATTCCTCTTGGATAAAAAATCCTCTGTCTTAGCTCAACTTTCATTTTTCTTGGATTAAAATTGAACTATTTGGTAGAGAATTGGACTATTTTGTTAAAAATTCATCCTTCATGGTGGTAAAAATTTGTCTTTTTGGATTGAAAGTTCAATTTGTCTCGTAGAAACTTATTTGTTGTTTAAAAATTAATATTTCGAACTTGAAAAGTCAACTGTGTTTCTTTTCAATAAGCATTCATCTGTTCTAGAAGAAATTTAATCTTTTTTGGATTAAAATGCGTTTTGTTAAAAAGTCATCCTTTTTGGATGAAAAAATTCGCTTATTTCGATTGAAAATACAATTCTTTTCGTCAAAACTTATTTCTTGATTAAAAATTTATATTTTGACCGTAAAAAGTCAATTGAAATAGTTTTTTACAGGAAATTCGACTATTTTTTTCAAAGTTTATATTTTTAATTTATAAATTCACCAGTTTTAGTAGAAATTTCAGTTTATTTCATGAAAATGCACTTTTTCCTTAAAAATTATTCTCCTTCTAACTATTTTGTTAAAAATCAATCTTCTTAAATTGAAGATTCAACTACTTGGGCAAAAGTTAAACTTCATTGTTAATACTTTAATTTTTTTATTGATGGCTTACGTCTTTGGTCGAAAATTTAGCTGTTCATTCAAAAAGCCTTTTTTGGTTAAAAATTAATTTTTAACTGAAAATGCATTTTTTGCATTTTTTTGGTAAAAAAACTAATTTTTTCGGATTTAAATTAAATTTTTGTTGGGTAAAAATGCATCAGTTTCGTGCAAAATAAATTTTTTGCTGAAAAGTCATATTTTGGTGTGGAATTTCAATTTTGGTAGAGAAAAATCGTATATTGGCTTGAGGGTTCAACAACTTAGATAAACTTTTCTTTCGTTCTTTTAGTGAAGAATCTTTACTTGTTGAAAATTCGTCTTCTTGGTTTTAGAATTCTTTTTTTTTTGTATAAATTAATTTTCTTTACAAAATATAAACTATGACACTTTTTTGTTGATAATTTATCGTTTTAAGTTGAAAATTTAACTACTGTGTTTAAATTTTAAATATTTTGTTAAAAATTTCAGTATTTTCCTAAAAAGCCATACTTTATAGTAGAAAAACACATTTGTCTTGTTTATAATAAATTATTAAATTTGAAATTTGTATCTGTATTACTGTTTCATTCCACTTATTGAAGATTCAATGTTGAAATTATTACAAGATTAAAATTCTAGCATCGGAACATAATTATCAAGGAAATTAAAAAATTAGTCAAGGAAAAATCAAGGAATTTCGAGAATGAAGTTCTCGCACACCCTGCCTAATACTACTAACAATAATTAACAAAAATTTTCTGGTCCGGGCCCTTATGTAACTTTTTGCTACCTAAAAAGTCTTTCATTATAAACATATTTTTTGGTTATTATTGTGAATCCAGAGCTTTGGCCCTGATTATAGATTATTGATTTCCACATTCAACCTATATAGCATTCATTGGGTTAAGAGAGCATCGCAACATTATTGATCCTAACAGAAGGTTAGATGGTATTGATTCACTGGAAATAATAATAAACACAATTCGACATTTGTGGCTCACATCTGTTTGGAAGAAGAAAGTAGATCAGAGAAAGAAAATCGTGGTCCTCCTGCTTTCTGTCCTTTACAGAAGATGTTGAAACATTTTACTATAAGATCCGAGTTAGAATTTAGAGTGCCACTAGGGATCGCTGACCAGTGGAGTTTCTTGAGAAGTTAAAATGGAGGGATACCTTCCAACTTATTTGTATAGGAGGGCGGATCAATAAAATGAGGGAAGGTCGTCGCGTGCACGCGGGTCAGACGCCTTCCTCTCACTTCACTTTCTGAATAGGTGAGATATTCTCACCGACAGCATATTTTTATTCTCGTTGTGCTATGAATATCCCCAAGGATTCTGAATGCCTCTCAAGAATATTTCAAAAGAGCTCATCGATCGTTGGCTTACAAATTTCATCCCGATTTTCTAGGCTCTAAACTTTCATGGACAAGGAAATATATAGTTTAATTTGGCTGCACGTGAATTCATTCCATTGGTCAGACAAATACTCTAATTCGGTCCCGCATCTCTCAGTTTTTTAATGAGTTATGTCCTGAGTCCACCGCTCGCTTTATATTGTTTTAAGTTTTGTATTCGCTTCGAGGATGAGGAATGATTGTAATAATTATGCCTCTCGTTGAGATGCATCGCATAATTAGACAAAAGGTAGGCTTATCCGACTTAATCTTCGCTAACGACTTGAGTTGTCCGGCTTCCGAGAGGGAGACTGGAATCGTAGCTACTGTCGCGAAAGGTGGTAGTCGCACTCGCCGAGTGAGAGGCGATACAATACATTAACATAACATGGGCGTTGGTCGAAGCCACACCTTCGCACCTTCGTTCTGGCACTACGTCTAGATCTTTTCAGAACCGAAAAATTCGTGAGAAACGCGAGTCATAGTCTCTGGTAATTCAAAACTTATGAGCTTCTCCCACACAACTCTTTTAGGAAAAAACGTCTTTTTCGTTTAGCCGTCACCATCATCATTTGTCGTTCAATTGAAAAAGCGATCTCCATTAATTGTCTTTACATTAGTTCCAATTAAAGTGGTACCCTAGAGATACGTCTGGCGGATACCGGTTGTAGTTGTAAAAATCATTCAATGAAAAACTCTTTAGATCCGCTGGCACTCTACGCAAAAGTTTTGATATTCTTTTAAAAAGATCATCATCTAAACACTGGACGAAACTCATGTGCAGGCGATTGTTGATTCTAACAGATAAAAGTTAATATCCGATTTGAAAGTCAAGCAGTTTTTATATCATCGAATAGACTTGTTAAGTAATTTCACAGTATTAAGATTTTCTTCTGATACATGTGTTCATTTAAATGGAAAATTTCATGGTTCGAGCATTGCAAGTAATATCGAGTTAATACCACTTTCATAAGTATTATCCGTCGTTGAACGAAAACGAGGTAAAGCCGTGCAGTCAACTTCGTGCTGAATAAGCGAAGCCACAAAATACGCAACCTCTCTTTTAGCCGTATGCAGGAACGCCTCCTGCCAATACCCTCCAGTTACACAAAATAAGCGGGTAGACATTTCCCACTTTCGTGACGAATGGAATCGCCAGAGAGGCCTATAATACCGCCAATACTGCCATGAGGGTTCAGTAATCTTTATCGAGGGAGAAAAAAAACCCCTAAATGCACCTACTTAACAGAAAATCCCCTGTCGCAAGTGAACTCTTACACTATTTCGAGGATCACTTTATCTGTGATAAATGAGGTCAGATTTGTCAATAATCTCATAAACCTAGCAAACATCTCTAATGATCTAGACATTCTCGAAATAAAAACTGAATTTGGACTTTGCGCGTCACTCAGGATTATTCAGCATAAAACAAAAATCCGAACCAAATTATGTTTGTCCTAAGTCGGGGGTCTTCAGCAAGGGGAAATTCGGCCACAAATAATCAAAAACCGCTTGCTTTGTTTGTTTCCACCACCATGAGCCTCTGCCCAGCTGTAAGAGTGACACGGAATTTTTACGTGCTGAATGAGGTGGCGTATTGGCGAAAACGAGACATCTGGCGAACGAGTATTTGTAACCAAATTTCCTCTTGCTGAAGACCCGTGTCCTAAATGGACGCTGCTCCCTAATCTATGTCACTCCCTCGCGGCGGTTGATTAGAGAGGGAGGAATACAGGTGCGCCTCATTCATCATTGCTCAACATAACACAAAAATGGCTACCAAAGTGCGTTACATAAAGTAAACGTGAGCGTCATCGTTTTTGTTGAAACGTGGCCAGGTCTTTAACGCCAGCTTGGGGTTCTCATGGTTTTAGATTTTAGACGAGTGAACAAGTTAGATTCTTTAGGCGTACCTGAACGAAAGCCTGGAGCAATGAGAGCCTGAGGCAGCTATCGGTGGGATGATCGCGAAATTCAGAGGATGGAGGAGTTCTTCGAACAAAGGGTCTCTTATTTTCCACTTATGAGAACTGCAGAACCACTCTAGTCTCAGACGTGACCAAGCCGTGGTGTTCGGTCGTGATCTCGACAGGTGCAAACTCTCTCATTTAACAACGCGTGCCCTCACCGGCTTGCCTCTCTCGCCGAACACGTATAAAGGATTTTTCGTGCCCGAGTGAACTGCACGTTGTGCTCTCGTGCGAGGTAATTGCACCGGTAGCTGACACTACACACTCGTTACTCCTGTTAGCCTCCAAGCTTTAGCTGCATTCGATGCGCTCTACATTACTCTACACATGTGTGTACACAACTTTGCAGTTTTCGGTCCGATTTGCAGAAACCTCGTTCGGGAAATAGTTTACGCTCCATTAAGATATGCCGGAGTTAAAGGCTTACGAAGCTATAAGCTTTCACTACTAGGCCAATCTTAAAGCTTCCCTAGAAATAAATCATCTAGAAGTTTGGTCAACTCAAACTTAAAGCTTGTCAGAGCCCGAGTATCCCATTAAAGTTAAACTGCTCCGAAATTGATTTTCCGAAGTCTTAGACCTAAAATTAAATACGTCTCGAATTTAACGCCAAGGAATTCAGAATTGAAAGAAGCGAAGGTTATTTTAAGAACCATAAAATTGTAAAGAGGGATCTTGATAAGGAATGTACCTTTTCTGTTTCAGGTGATCAAAGGGAACAGCAATACCTACATAGAATCGAAACTAGATCTGGAGCCTCCGATCTGGGCAAGCAAGATTCGTTTTCTGCCGTACAGTTACCACCGTCGCACGGTCTGCATGCGAGTCGAATTGTATGGTTGTCCATGGAACGATGGAATCGTTTCGTACTCGATCCCACAAGGGGATAAACGAGGAAACTGGGAATTCTTCGACGCGACTTATGACGGTCACTGGGACGGGGAACTTCGTCGGGGTCTTGGGCAACTCACGGACGGCAAAACAGGGCCCGATAACTTCAAGATGGGTTATTACGACAGCGATCGAGGTCAAGGGTGGGTGGGTTGGAGGAACGACAGTAAGTCCTCACATCCTCTGGAAGTCAAGTTCGAATTTGACCACGTCAGGGAATTCTCCGCTGTTCATATCTTCTGCAACAATCAGTTCACCAAAGATGTTCAGGTAACTATTTTTTTTCTTTTAATTTTATTTCAACATTTTTTCTTCTGACCCGAAATTCAGCTGTGTTTAAGCCAAATCTAGTCTAATTATTGGAACTGTTCTGCACGATTTGTAACTAGCCAAAATAATTAATCCCTTTTGTCCAAGTATAAATAATGTTTCTCGGAATGTAGAAATTGCAAAGAAAGTTTTAAAGATTATAATTTTCTGGAAGGTATTAAACCTAAGTGGTGGCTGTTTTCAAATATAGTAAGTAGTTCGTTTGAATATTCTATTTTCGTGGCACCTTAAAGGTAAGGTCGCAATAAAAAAGAAGCGAAAACTCGCACGAGAGAGGTGCTTACATTTGTAGAGGTGAGTGCGAGAGAGGAAATTGGAAAGCCCCGCAGCGACGATTAGGCGTGCAGACTTACACGGTGAACGAAATGAAGGAGAAAAGAGACTCTTTTTCCACCTCCGCTTTTCTTTTCTAGGCTTTTATCCAGTCAGAGAAAAAGTATACCGGATGCGTATGAAAATCCAGTTGCTCAGCTTACTCTATAAGAATATTTAGTTTCAGATAAATATTAAGTTTGTAAGAAACTTGGGGATTATTTCCTGAAAGATGAGGCTTGAAGAAATGTTCGAATAGAGGTAATTTAAATTATCAGAAAGAAGTAGAAAATATTTTCTAAAGGCAGGGAATGTTTAAAATAAAGTTTTGCAGCCACTCTCTTTCAGAAAAGCATTATGCTTAAAAGAAACTTGGAGATCGCATCATGAAAAATGAGGAATAAAGAAATTGTAAACTAGAAGTAATTTAAAATATCAGAAAGGAGTGTAAAATATTTACCAATGTGATGTTTGTTAAAGGACTTGAGCACAAGTTTATGGTTGAGAGTTTGAAAGAAGCTAGATAGAAGTACACAAAGAGAGTATCCACGGGGGATTAACTTCCGCCCTCCCTCTTGAAAATTTTCCGGTGGCGTATTCCGTTTGGATTTTATAATGGTCCGCGAAACACTCTGCTCGGTATCAAGATTTATTTGAATGGAGCGCCTCATTACCCAGCTCTATGATTGTATGGAGGAGCGGAGGGAGTGAGCGCGAGAGTCTCGGGGGTTGATGGTAAGGGATGGGAAATGGGTTCCTTCACAATGGCTGCAACGACCGGTCGTGGGTGCAGATACGCCACGTATTCAAATACAATACCGACAGTCTGGCAAGACTGCCGAGAAGCTCGCGACCCCTCCCTATTAACAAGCGCGAATGTACAGCGGTGGGATAGAACACGTCGACGGCTGAAAGACAGCACTTCAAAGCTCCGCTAACCCCCTAACACCCGACTTGCTATTGCACCCCACTGCCTAGCCTTAGAGCGCGACGTTGAAAATCCATACGGCCCACCGCGACGACGTCTTCTGCGGGGTGAAGGAGTTAGATAATCTGTGCTTTGTAATCTCTCTGACTCCCCTCCCTTGAACCCCCATCCCCAAGCCCCGCCACCGAGTTCTGTGCCTCGCTCAGTCACTATCGTACCATCGTGTCTCGAGCGAATTAGCATTCCTCCACGACGCGATTCTGAGCTTCTCCAGACCCACCTACGGTTTGCCATTATCGAGGTCGTTGCTGTCATTGTTATAATCAGCGTTGGATCGCTGCGGACGACCAACCGGTTAGCTGCGTTGGCAGAAGGAAATCATTTGGAGTGATGCTTTAAAGAGCCGGCTAACTCGATAAGCCTGATTTGCTTTCGTTAGTTGAGTTTAGAGTCGAGAGCAAGCGAAAGCTGCTTGAAACTAATCCAATTTCCTCTAGATTTAGATATCTAGTCTTTGGTAATGAGCTACTTAAATGCAATAACAAATTTGGATTTAATTAAATATCTGAATGAAAGAGGGTCCAACATAGTCCCTATATCAGAATCAATTACATTCAGCCATTCATCTAATTGTATCAGAAAAGGTCAATCAGTCCCCGTGATCCTAATTGTATTACACTAATTTCTCTAATTGAACCCGTACATCCGCTAGCATTATATATAAGTTGATATTGATTTGCCAGACCACTGAACACAGGTTCAAAGTTTTCATTCAGGCCTCGGACTGACGCTACTATTGACACGATTTGATAGTTATCTGACACAATGTCATACAAGTGTCTGACAAACTGAAAATTATTTAGTTTAATTTTTTGTTGTTAACCAGAAAATCACCAGAAACTTGTGTTTGTTTTTAGAAACCACCCTAAATAATTGATATTCAGAAGTTGACTGATAATAAAAAACTTATCGCGCGAATCATGATTGCTAGTGATATTTAAACAAGGTGATTTTTTTCTATGTTTTAGGTATTTTCAGAAGTGAGCATACTGTTCAGCATGGGTGGTAAATACTACTATGGTGATCCAATCGTGTATGAGACAATTGAGGATAGGATCTTTGAGACCTCGAGAAATATCACGATTAAGCTGCACCATCGCATCGGAAAGTTCGTCAAGCTGAAGTTTGGGTTCGCCTCGCGCTGGATTATGATCAGCGAGATCACCTTTGACTCTGGTGAGTACAACTTCACGACTTACTCTTCATGATGAAGGATCCTTTGCAGCATCACGAATCGAAAGTAGAACACTGAACACACGATGCAAAATTTAGACAGCTGCCAAGCCAGAGCAGAAAGTCTTCATAAATTTGTCTGACTTTTATTTTATTTATGAGCAACAAGAAGTCAAGTTATTGAAAGCAATCTAATAATATAGAAATTCTCTTCTTCACAAATGTAATATACAACATACACTACCGTCGGAAATTATCTACAGGGCTAGGGTGAGCGGTACTACAAATCACTGCTGACTTGAAACGCGATTACTGGTTCAAACAAAACAAAAAAACGATAAACTTGCTTAAAAAAACTTTTGAAAGTTTATGAAGTTCCGCATCGAATGACCCCTGATAGAAATATTTCTGAACTTTTGTTGAGAATATACCACATGAGTAATTAAAAAAAAAAAAAATGTCTCGAATTTTGTGGGTCAACTTCAATTTATGGTATGACCTTGACATTCGCTATAGATGAAAAATCAGGACAGGCAGTTGATCAAATTGATTAACTGTCATTGACTGCTATTCCGTTTCAAATAAATCATAAACAATGCACATAAACTTAAGTCGCGATTTTTATTTTGTTATTATAGACATCGCTCATGGAAACTTCACTCCGGAATTGCCTCCTTCAACGGAAGCACCTCGAATAAAGGACAGAAGTTCGGCTCGCGATACGCCTCTTCAAGCCGAAGTACCTGTTTCCACTGCGAAGCAAGACGATCCCACCTATATGGCTGTGATAATAGGAGTTTTGACAGCGGTCATTCTCCTCTTAGCTGTAGCAATCTTCCTGATCGTGAGTCGGCACAGACAGCGAAAGAACTTTGCGAGTCCTCTAGGAGCGAAAAGCGCCATTCCCTCAGGAAATCATCATCATTTGTCTTCAGAGTCCGCTTACGGCACCACCGAGAAAGATCCATCACTGATGACGTATAGGGTCGAGGACCTCGATGACAGGTATTCAGGCGCCAAACTCACCACCCTTCCTCGGGACTTGAACGATCGGCTTCTTGGTGACGTCAGACTAGACGAATACCAGGAACCCTTTCACGAGAACAAATATCGGGAGCAGCCACATACTGCCTACTACGGATACAGTACTGTCGTCATAGACAACAAGGACCTGCACGACAACATTGAACAGTCCGGTGAGTCCAGATACTTGAAATACTAGGCTAAATTACTATCGGATCTGTTACTCTATGCCCAAAAATTAATATTACAATGTGCGACCAAGTGCGACCAGGTGCGACTGTGTGCGACCAGGTGCGACTATGTGTGACCGACAGTCATTTCGGTCGGTAAAAAGAGTATAGAAGCCAGAATATGAAGCGATCAAATGGTCATCGCACGATTGATATGATGTTTAGGCATTAATAAGAATCGCATAACATTCGAAAATTTTTTCTTTTGTTACAGATGCAACCTACGACTATGCAGTACCCATGCCTGTGCCTAGTGTTAGCAGTGATCAGGATAGTGTCTTTTCCAAGTCCTCCAGAGGTAGCGCAAAGGTAATTATAATTTTTTAATTATTGTTTATTTACAAAATCATACAAAAGTGGCGGAGCTTTTTTCCTGTAGGTGGAGGCAGGAGAAGAATAGACTTATAATATAAAATGCGACAATTTTTATATAATATTATCATAATATAATTAATACAAATTGTACATAAATAATAGCAAAATTAAGAAAAAAAAACATTCATATTGCTAAAAATTTCACAAAGATTTCAATAATCTCACGAACATCGCCAAATATTTAAAAAATATTTCAAAGATTTCTCAAAGATTTCTAAAGATTGCAGAAAGATTTGACAAAAATTGCAATGATTTCTGAAGAATTTCAAATATTTCACAAAATTTTAAAAAATTTTGGATAGATTTAGAAGCTTTTATATAGAGATCAATGATGTTGAAAATGTTTCATTAATTTCACAAATATTACCAAATATTAAAAATTTTTTTTAATATTTCGCAGATTTCTAAAAACTTCAGGAAAATTTTATGAAGATTTCTCAAATATTTTGCAAAAATTTCAGATAAATTAAAAGATTTCACAAATTATTTGATTATTTCAGAAAAATTTTGGGATAGATTTAAAAGATTTCAATGATTTCGCAACGATATCAATAATTTTACAAATATTACTAATTATTTTTAATAATATTTTTTATATTTCGCAAATTTCTAAAGACTTCAGAAATATTTTAGAAAAATTTCTCAAAAATTTCAAATATTTCAGGAAGATTTAAAAGATTTCGCAAATACTTCAATTACTTTATCAAAATTTTCGATATATTTCAAAGATTGCAATGATTTGGCAACGATTTCAATAATTCCACAAATATTACCAAATATTGTAAAGATTTCAGGTAGATTCAAATGATTTTCGAAATATATTAAAGGTTTTTATATCAAGGTATTTCGAAAAAATTTGATATAGATTTAAAGGATTTTAAATTGTCATCAATAACAACAAAGATTTGAATAATTTCACGAATATTACCAAATATTTTAAATCTTTCGTGAGGATTTCAGAATGATTTTAAAAAGGTAAAAAAATTTTTGCAAAGATTTCGGATAGATTTAAAACATTTCACGAACATTTCAATGATTTTCCAAATATTTCACAAAGATTTCAATAATTTTTACAACATTACCAAATATTTTTCAAATATTTGAAACATTTCGCAAAGATTTCGGATGGATTTAAAAGATTTTCCAATGATTTCACAAATATTTTAATAATTTAGAAAAATATTTTTAAAATATTTACAAATATTAAAAAAATTTCAAATATTTGAGAAAGATCACACAATGATTTCGCAAAGATTCCAATAATTTCAGTAATATTATCAAATATTTAAAAAATATTTCGCAAAGATTTCGATCATTTCACAACGATATCAAATATTTTACAAATATTTCATATATTTTCCAACGATTTTTGTTAGATTTAAGAGACTTCACAAAGATATCAATTATTTCGAAAAGAATTTAATAATTTCACAAATGTTACAAAATATTTTAGAAATATTTCCAAACTTTCAAAAATTACAGGCAGATTTAAATGAATTCTTAAAGATATTAAAGGTTTTAAATATTTGGCAAAGATTTAGCATAGATTAAAAAGATTTTAGAAAGTCATCAATGATGTTCTAAAGAGTTCACGAAGATTTCAATAATTTCACAAATATTACCAAATATTTCAAATATTTTGTAAAAATTTTGGAAAGATTTCACAAAGATTGGAATGATTTGCCAAAGATTAAAAAAATGTCGCAAAGATTTCGGATAGATTAAAAATATTTTAGAACGGCTGTAATGATTTTTCAATAATGTTTCAAAAATATTTCAAAGATTTAGAAAGATTTTAAAAAATTCACGAATATTATCAAACGTTTCAAACATATATAAAGCATGTCAGTAACTTTCTAAGGATTTCACAAAGATTTTTAATATTTCGCAGATCTCGGATAGTTTTAAAAGATTTCAGTCATTTATACAAATACTAACAAATATTTCCAAAAAAATTTCAAATATTTGGCAAAGATTTCACAAAGATTTCGAAAATATCAAAAAGGTTTCCTAATGATTTCACAAAGATTTCAATGATTTTTAAAGATTTTCAAAAATATTCCAAAGATTTCATAAATATTTCAATGATTTCCCAAAGCTTTGAACAGTTGCACAAATATTACAAAATATCTTTAATAATTTACAAATATTTGAATGATTTTCTAAAATTTTACAAGATTTTAAATATTTCGAAATGATTTTGGATAGTTTAAAGAAGATTTTCCAAAGACTGCAATGATTTCTAAAAAATTTTAACAATTTAAAATATATACCAAATGATTCAAAATCATTTCAAATATTTCGTAAAGATATTGGATTGTTTAAAAATATCTCATAAAGATTTCAATGCTTTTTCAAAGATTTAAATAATTTCAAAAATATTAATAAATGTTTATAAAATATTAAAAATACTTCGCAAAGTTTTACAAAGATTTCAATGAGTTTCCAAAGATATTACAAACATTTTAAAGATTTCGCGAATATTTTCGATTGATTGAAAAGATTATAAATCAATAATAAATTTAAAAATTCTTGAATTTCCGAGAATAATGCTTTCCTAATCTTCTCCTGTTTTCCTCCACAAGTACGTCTACTCGTATATTGATAAAATAATCAGCTTATAAACACACAAGCTGATGTTTGGGATTTAACTTCCAGCTTCTCTTCTGGAGAGCTGGGCTTACAAATTTTAATCCAGGACTAAGCTACTAATCCTAAAGAGTCAAACTTGATGCTTTTCCTCCTCGCAATTTTGAAATTTCCCCGGGAGTTATGGACGCAATATTAAATATATTTCACTACCTATTTTTTTTCTGGCCTGAAGATAAAAATTAAATTCCAGATTCTCTGCGAGGTCTCTCGAGAAAATTCTCTGAAATTCCCATTTCTCGTGTCAAGTTTCAGTTTGCTTGCGCTCCAATATTTTATTTTAACATCTCATGAAAAAATAAATTTGGATTTTTAGAGGCTGTCCATAAACTATGTTACCAAGTTTCGGCCATTTTTTAACCCAGTCCTCCATACTTATTATTGCTTTTAGTTTTTTTTTTCATTAAAAAAGTTTATTTTTAATTAAGAAAGAAAATATGAATTTTTAATCCATAGGACGTATTTACAGAAATTTGAATTGGTAACCAAATTAATGATAAATTTAAAAAAATTTGAATTTTTGTAAAAATAATTAAACTTAAAGGGAAATAGTTTAATTTTCAACCAAGTATTTGAATTTTCAACCTAAACATATGAATTTTTAGCCATAAAGGTTAATTTTCTATCAAAAAATGAATTTTCAACAAAACAAACGAATTTTCAACCACAGTGTTCAATTTTAAGTTAAAAAAATTTGGATTCAAACTAAAAATGGATTAGTTAGATTTGGATTTAAAAAACTTATTTTCAGAAAAAATTGATTTTTAACTATTTATTTTTCAACAAATAAAAAAAACACAAATTTTTACAGAGTAGTACAATTTTCCACCTCGGAAGTGAATCTTAAAAAAATGTAATTTTTAACAAAGGGGTTCAACTTGCAACCAAGCGTGCTTTTGAATTTCCAACCAAGAAGATACAATTTTTAACAAATTGTTCAATTTTCAATCAAAAAGATTAATTTTTTAGCTAGAAGATTAATGCTCTAACCACAAATATGAAATTTTAATTATTTTTGAATTTTGAAGTTAAAAGTAAAAATTATCTGCAAAACGCTATAACTTTCAACCCTGTTTTTAAAACAGAAAAGTTAATTTTCTACCGAACAGTTAAATTTTTAAACAAATTTCTTTAAAATTGTTGAATTTTTGAACCAAAAACGAATTTTTAACAAAATGTTAATTGACGACTAAATAGTGAAATTTTCAATTGCTAAAGTATAAATTGTCAACAAAAAACGGAATTTTTTCATTTTTTAATAAAAAATCGGATTTTTTAATTAAAGAAAATGAATTTTCAACAAAATAGTCAAATTTTGAAATAAGAAAGCTGAATTTTCCACCAAAATGATTAATGTTTTAGCCAACAATAATAATTATTTTTGTATTTTACGAAATAGTTCAATTTTTAAAAAAGTATGAATTTTCCATCAAGAAAATTATATTCCAACTAAACATTCGAATTTTCAACACAATTGTTTAATTTTAAAGTAAAAAAGAATAATTATTTACGAAATTGTTCAATTTTCTGCCCGAAAGAAAAACTTGTTAAGGCAAAAAGGTTAATTTTCTACCAAATAGTTAAATTTTCAAATTATAAGAAACTTTCGTCAAAAAAGTTAATTTTCCACCAGTTTAAATTTCTTCCAAATTGTTGAGTTTCCAAGCTAAAAAGACAATTTCTATAAAACAGTCACTAACCCAAAAATATGAATTTTCAACAAAATATTAATTAAAGACCAAATTGTTAAATTTAAAATAAAAAAAAAGATTCGAAAGAAGGAAAGGAATTTTCAACAAAATAGTTAAAATTTTAAAAATGAAAGATAACTTTTCCACCAAGAAGGTACATTTTTTAGCTAAAAATAATAATAATTTATTTTATTGATTTAATTAAATAGTTTAATAGTCAACCAGAAATATGAATTTTCCACCAAGAAGATTAATATTCTGCCCAAAAATAAAAATTTTTAACATAATTATTGAATTTTTATGTCAAAAAGATAAATTCTCTGCGAAACCGTTGAATTTTCAACCCGAAAATATAATTTTTTAAAACGAAAAAAGAAATTTTTTGCCAAGTTGTTAAATTTCTAAATAAAAAGTTAAATTTTCACCAAAATATATGAACTTTGAACTCAAATGATGAATTATATAAAAAAAATTTTCTGTCAAAAAAATTAATTTTTCACTAAACAATATAATTTTTTCCAAATTGTTGAATTTTTAAGCCAAAAAGACAAACTTTCTACAAAGTAGTCGTTTTTTCAATCTGTAAATATGAATTTTCAACAAAATTTAAATCAAAGACCTATTATTAAAATGTTTAGTTTATAAAGGATACAATTTCCAGCAAAAAGCGGAATAGTTTAATTTTCAAAGGAAAATTTAAATAAAAGAAAAGTAATGTTGAACAAAATAATAATAATAGTTTATTTAATTGTTTTTACGAAATTGTTGAATTTTCATTTAAAAATATGAATTTTTCACCAAGAAGATTTATATTCTACCTAAAAATTTTAATTTGTAACGTGATTGTTGAATTTTGAAATCAAAAAGGTAAATTATCTGCAAAACCATTGAATTTTCAACCCGAAAATATAATTTTTCAAAACCAAAAAGGTCATTTTTTGCCAAATAGTTAAATTTTACAAATAAAAACTCATATTTTGACCTAAATAAATAAAAATTCAAACAAAGTTATAAATTATAAAAAAAATAATTTTGTATAAAAGTGATTATTATTCAATACAATAGTTGAATTTTCAACCAAAACAATTATTATTTAACCCTGGAACACCTTTAATTAAAGAAATAGATTTTTATCCAAAAAGAAAACATATTTGATGAAAATATTAAAATTTTCACCAAAAAATTCATTTTCAAAAAATTAGGACAAGTTTTAACCAATTAGTTAACTTTTTGACCAAAAACAATTACTTAAGTAATAAAATAGATGTATTTTCAACTAAATAATCAAATCTTGAGCCAAATTTCACTACCCCCGTTCCTGATACCAACCGTAGCTTTTTTTTACCCCTTCCCCTGAAATTGGTCACGAAGTTTATGAGCAGCCCCAAGGAATTTTGCAATTTTCCCGAGAGCAACGGATGCAATATTGAATATATTTGACTACTTCCTCTTTTGGCCTGAAGAGAAAATTTAAATTCCAGATTCTCCAGGTCCGTTCTCTCCCGAGAGAAGTCTCTGAATTTCGCATTTCTCGTGTGATGTTTCAGTTTGCTTGCCCTGCAATATTTCATTTTAGCATCCCCTGGAAAAATGCATTTTTCAACTTAAGTTCTCCTCTCTGCATGTTTTCAATCTTGACTCATGAATATTTGGTGCTTCAGGCGTGCTTGCAGAGCTTTTTTCCACCACCTCCTCCTCCAATGAGCGCTCCACCGCGAGGCACCAACAATCTGACGTACTCTAGTCCGCCGAGTCCTGAACCGGTTTGCGAACGCGAGCGACGGGGCAGCAAGCGACGAGAGCATTCTCTGCATAGATTTGCGTAAGGTCGCCGAATGCTCCTGCATTGGTTTGGGTAGGAGCCTTCGGTCTCCGAGCGCCGGATCGACAAGATCTTCAAACTCACTTTCAAATCCCTCACACATCCTTCGCACAATTCATCGAAAATCGTAAGCAAGATACAGTCACCCTAACAGCATCTTTATATCCATCTTTCTATTCCACCACATCACTTTTAATACTCAAACCTTTTCGAAAAAGGTCAAGTTTCAATTGCAGAATTTATTTTTTAACCCTTGCTGTTCATGTGAGTCAAGGCGAGTAATATTCAAGTCAGAGACTTGAAAAACTGAGCTTCTCTTTTCTATGATCCGGTTTCATCAATGAATGTGTTTGATGAAATTTTCCTGGAGAAGGAATTCAATTTCTAAAGTTTTATAAAAGTGCAACACTTTTTTCAGTGTTTCAGTATTTATGCTACCTTGAATTCCTTCTTTAGGTGTACAGTAGTTTGTAAGGTACAATTTCGATAATCGCTTCGGCGGTTAGTGAACTAAAATTATTGGCATATCATCTAGGAAACTGACACTTCCGGAAATTCGAAATTCGAAATAAACTCTGAGGAATTTTCATAGGGTGTCCATCTGACCCGGAATTCCTCAAATACCAGACAAAAACCACGTAACTTTGTTTTCATTTTGCAGTTTTTTTTTTTATAAAACTATTTTATTTAGTTTCGTGAATAGTTTTTCTCTTCGTATAAGCGACCAATAAAAGCTGCCTTTGTGGGAAAATGTATGAGGGCGAAATTATTTGAGGTCGAATTTCCAGCAGGAGTCACTTTTATTGTATACACAATGTTAAATAATTATATACGCCTCGGTCAGTTCTCGCTCCCAGACTGCCAAAAACACAAATGGTAGCGAGCATCGATCGTCTCTCGAATAGAAGACTGACTCGTCGTATGAACAAAAAATTGATAACTCAGTCCCACGCGATGTGTTTATTTATTGCTTGTACAGCGCCTCGTTGAGGGACTTTTTAATTTATAATTGTATAAATGCGTAGAAACGTAATCATTAGGCATAATTGGTGAATGGCGGAAGAAAAGTATTTGTCGAATCAATTTATTCTTTCAGTTCACGGAATTTGGCAACTAAATTATTAATTTATTATCTGGAGCATTAATTTTTATTTAAAATTCTTGTATTTAAAGCTTATTCTTTTAAGTTTTAGTTTTTAGGTTCTTTTAATTTAATATACTGCTCAATGTTGGTTTCTCACTTCGACAAAACTTTCCTCTACGTAGTTCTCTTTCTCGGGCCTGTCCAGCGAAAAAAAGTTCCAGATGTGAGTTTTCCGCATCACCTCTCCACTTTTTACTCTACTCTCGAGAGTGAGCAGTGAGAAGTGGTGGTGGAAATGCACCGTCTGGACTCTGATCCACCTCCGCTCTTCATTCTCCCCTCTCTAATTCATACTCTGCTCTCGAGAGTGAGCAGCGAGAAGTGGTGGTGGAATTTCTCCATCTGGATTTTGAATACATTTTTGCTCGCTGAAGAGGCCTGCTCAATCTCTACCGTCTCAGCCTTCATGTGACAATTAGAGTTGGAATCGCGACAAACGGAACTTTTTTTTTTTAACGGAGAATCGACAATACAGGGATGAGACAACAATAATAACTAACTCATTTGTAGGAACCCGACCACATTGTGATATAAAACAAATCGATAGATGTCGTGTCAAGGTGGCAACGCTTTGCGTGACTCTTTATCTTGAAGGAAATCCGTTGTTTCTATATAGTAAAGTATGCTTTATATAGGTATAGAAACAGAAAACGGATCATCAATCTTCTACAACGACTGCGAAAATAACTATGGTATTAATTAGTTAAACTCAATGTGCAACGTAGAACTTTTTGCCTATCATTTATACAGCCAGGTAAATATTATCTTAGGTTTGGGCGATATCGATTTGATTATTTTTGAATCGATTATTTCGAGCCAATTAATCGATTTTTGAATCGGATTTTATAAATCCGATTAATAGAATTAATTAATTTTTTTATATTTTTATACATAATTCATTTCTTTCTTTCTAATTTCAAGAGGTTCCAAAGAATTTTAAGGGATTTTCTAATAATTGCTCATTTTTTTCAACGATCTTTAGAGACTTTAGGCATTTTAAGAAATTCTTGAGAATTTGATGAAACTTTGAATTATTTCGAAGAATCACGAAGAATTTTGCGGTATTTTTGGTAAATTTAGGAGATTTTAATGGATTTCAAGGAATCCCTAAGGATCGCGGAAGAAATTTCAAGGATTTTACGAAATTAAAAGCAATTTATTGGGATTCAAAAGGATATCAAGAGATTTTCCACGATTTTATGGATTTCCCAAGATTTTATGGATTTTATGGATTTTCCAAGATTTTATGGATCTTCCAAGATTTTAAGGGCTTTTTAAAGATTTCAAAGAATTTTTTAGCTTTTAAAGAAATTTTAATGGATTTCAAGAAATTGTTAACGATTTTAACTGATTTTATAAAATTCCCGAAAAGTTAAAAGGATTTTTGAAAACTTCAAACACTTCTCGAAATTTTAAAAAATTTAGGAGTAATTTCAGAGATTTCGAGGGATTTCTAGAGATATTATCGGGTTTCAGGAAATTTTTAAGGAATTTGTACAAATTTGTTAGTTTTGGGACTTCAACAGATATTACTGGTTTTAAAGTAATTTTTAAGAATTCCTAACGACATCAAAGGTTTTTATGAAATTACACAAGATTTTAATAAATTAAATAAAATTCAAATTAAAGAAATACCGTATGATTTTTAAATATCTATTTTAAAATATTCTAAAAAGTTTTAAGAGATTTCAATTAATTTTGAGAGATTCTTAAAGAATATTAAAGATTCCAAGGGTTTTCTAAAAACTTGAAAGACTTCAAGAAATTTTAAAGAATTTCAAGAGACTGCAAAATTCCCTAGGATTTTAAAGAATCTCAAGAGATTTTGAGGTGAACCCAAAGATTTCAAAAGATTTTCAAGGATTTCTCAAGATTTTGGAATATTTTACGGGGCTTTAAAAGATTTTGGGGAATTTCTTGGATTCGGGAAGAATCTCAAGGAATTTTTAAATGTTTAAAAATATTTCAATGGGTTTAAAAGATTTTCAAAGTTTTCAGAAGATTTTGAAATATTTCAGGAGTTCAAATGAATCCCAAGGTTTTTAAAATATTTAACGGGATTTCAAAAGATTTCAAGACATTTTTTTTAATTCTAAAGAATTTCCAGGAACTTTTAATTTCTAAATGTTTTAAAGATTTCAATGGTTTTCAATTGGTTTCTAAAGTTTTTAAGAAATTGAAAATGATTTCAAGAAAATTTGAGGAAATCTCATGGATTTTTAAGGATTTTTATGGAATTTCAAGAAATTTTTAGGATTTTCAAAGGATTTTAACGGGTTTTAAGGGATTTTCAAAGTTCTTGAAGAATTTTAAAGAATTTCAAGCGTTTTTAAGGGAATCACAAGAATTTCGAAAGATTTTAAAATATTTTCATGTATTCTAAAGAATTTTACGCAATTCCTAAATATTTTAAAAGATTTCCAACGATTTCCAAATTTCTATTCTAAATTATTTGAAAGAGTTTCACGAGATTTCGATGAACGGTCAAAGATTTAAAAAAATTTTAATGGTTTTCAAGGGATTTCCAAAAATTTCCAAATTGTTTTATGGATTTCAAGAGTGTGCAAAATTTTCAAGGATTCTATGGAATTTTAAGGTATTTTTAGACATTTTAAAGGAATTTAACGGGTTTTAAGGGATTTCCAAAGTTTTCAAAGGATTTAAAAGAATTCCAAGAGATTTTAAAAGAATTCCAAGGGTTTCAAAAGATTTTCCAGGATTTTAAAAGATTTTAGAATGTTTTAAAGGGTTTCGGGAGATTTTCAAATTTCCGATCTAAAATATTCAAAAGAGTTTTACCAAATTTCAATCAATGTTAATTAAATGTGAAAAATTCCAATGGTTTTCAAGGGATTTTTAAAGCATAAATTTTCAATTTTCAATTAATTGAACGAATTTAAAGGGAATCCTAAAGTATTTTAAAATATTGAAGAATTTCATTTGTAGAAGAATCGCAAGATTGAGGAAGAATTCCCAGGGTTTCAAAATATTTTTCGGGATTTCGAAAGATATTACGACATCTTTTTGGACTCTGAAGAATTTCAAGGAATTCTTAAATTTTTCAGTGGATTTCATGGGATTTCTCTTAAAGGATTTCCAGTGATTTCGAAGTATTAAAAGAGACTTTAAACAGATTAAAATTTTTTTGAAGAAATTACAGCGAATTTCTAATGTTTTCAATAAATCTTCACGCGATTTCCAAAAAATTGTAAAGAATTGTACACAATTAAGGAATTTCCTAAAATTCCAAAAGTTTTCACGGAATTAAATTTTTTTGTATCGAATCCTGGTTCAACAAATTTTGTGACATTTCAGAGAATTTGAAAATTTAAACAATAAATTATTTGTTATTTTCGGTTCAAAAGAAGTATTTCTTTTTAAAATTCTATTCAAGAATCGATTGTCTGAGACCAATGAATTTATATCGATTAATCAGAAAAATTGAATCCAAAATGTTAAGAATCGATTCAATTTTTTCCGAGAATCACCCATCCCTTTATACTACCTTCTATAAAAAAAAATTAATTCGATTACTTGAAACTTTAATCTCTTTTTTCAACAATAATAATAATACATCTTTAATAAAATCGCGACAATCTGTAGAAAAATGTAGTATTAAATCCAGAATATCTTTCGAAGGCAGCGTAAATATGGAATGCCGAGATTTTATTATTTTTAGAAGACCTGTATGCTACTCTCGAGTTCCTTTCTTCAGAGAAGCGCAGAGGTATTTCGACAATTTAATATCAATTTATCCTACCTGGCGACGTAGAATTTTTCTAGCTGTAAAGGAAATTAAATAGTGAAAGCAGGAGCATTCTAAGGGTAAAAAAAGGTTAGCTTGTAAAGGTCACAAGATAAGGATTGCTCTCGTATATAACAACTCGCGGTGTAAAAAAACAAAAACAAAAAAACACAAAAAACTGCCGAGCGTATCAAGGAAGAATCGAAAAGTTTCCTGTGAAATATTTGCACTTCCTTTCGAAAATATTCCTTAGTTCCCCAGTGTAGATTTAACTTCCGGTTTGATTGAACTGGAAGTCACACAGAAAAAATTCAATATATCGGAACGATAATAAAAATGTATTTTTCAACCAGGGACCAATTTTCAATATTTGCACGAATTGGTTTTTTTTTATATCAGATTCTTCTCTGGTCGACATTTATGAAAAATAGTAATTCAGGGTTGCTTACAGGATCTGGAAGACCAAGAAATTTTATGGATTTTGAAAGAATAACTTGATTTTTTTTATTTACAAGTATTTAAAAGTCTTTATAATCATCTACTTTTCAAATAAAATTGTAAAAAAATAATGATCGAAACACAAATATCTCCAAGGGAAATAAAGCTATCAAAAATTTTTAATTGTTAATTTTTCAAATTATCGCAAATAGTAGATTTCGGAAAATATTAAATTAACGAATTTCAAAATTTCCATCAAAAATTTAATAATAACTTTTTCCTAATAGAATAATTTTTTATTCTACGTAGAATATAATTTATTTTTGAATTTACACCTTAGTGAGTAAAATATAATTTTTACTCCCTAGGGAGTATAATGTATTTTTTACTCAATAGGAAGCAAAAATTACTTTTTACTGCCTAGGGAGTAAAAATAATTTTATACTCCTTAGAGAGTAAAAAGGACCGTCAGAGATGAATGATGCAAATTATCAAATGATCAATTGATAATTTTGACAATTTTGGCAGATTGGACCAACTAGAAGCGAGAAGTTACAAATAAATTAACATAAATTACCTTAACATTCAGGACACTTTGAAAACTTTTTGATACTCTCAATTAGCGTAACTTTATATAATTTCGAAAATTTCTAAAATGTTCAAAATTTTTAAAGATTGAAAATATCATAAATTATTTCAATATGAATGTATAAAATTTTGGAGAATAAGAAAAATTTTGAAAAATTTCAGACTTGTGGGTAATTGTTTAAATTAGGAAAAATGTTAAAAATTTGATAAATTAATGGTCAAGAAAAATTATCCAAAATTTGTAATTTTTGAGGATTTCATATAATTTTAAACATTAATACATTATATAAACATTTTTTTGTTTGGTGATTTTTAAACTCACAATGAATTTCTAAAATTGTCAAATTGATGTGTTTTTTATCATTTATAAATTACAAAAATTATCTTTATTTTGCAATTCTACAGATTTATTGTAATTTTATTAATCAATATATATTTTATTATAAGAATTCATAAATTTAATACATTTTGTAAATTTAATTATATTAAAAAATTTCATCAAATTTCAGAATTTCATGAACTTTTTTAGTTTACAAAATTTTATAAATAAATTATTATTTGGTGATTTATTAGTTTATTATAAATTTCTTAATTGTTACAAAATTTTGTTTAATTTATAAATTTTCCATGAATTTTACAATTTTTTAACATTTTCATTATTTCTCAGTTTTTTTTATAAATTTGTATTAATTGTTTAATTTAACAAGAGTTTAAGAATGTTCATGCATTCATGAATTTAATAAATTTTCGAAATTCTATAAATATTTAAACTATCGTAGATTTTCTTAATTTCAAAAATTTCATAAATAAACTTTTTTGTAAATTTTCAGGTTTTCCAAAATTTGGTGTCATTTATAAATTTACCATTAATTTCCAATTTTGAGTAATTTATAAATTATGAAAATTATCGTTATTTTGCCAAATTTCGCAAATTTAAGGTAAATTTAAAAGAACCACAAATGTTAAAATTGTTGATATTTCATAAATTTTGAAACAATCATAAAGTTCATAAACTTTTAAAATTTCATACATTTTCAAAATCTCATCAATTTTTCAATTGCATCAGTTTTCAAATTATGATAAATTAAAATTTTTTTAAAAAATGTAATATATAAAATTTTTTTGGTAACTTATTAATTTATCATACAGTTCTCAAGTTTGAAAAATGTATAGTAATTTATAAATGTACCATAAATTTCTGAAGTTCTCAATATTTTTGGTGAAAATGTTTAAATCCCGCTATTTTTCAAAATTTTATATTACTAACTGCGAGGGTACATACGGTAAATTTATAAAACTTATAAACTATTACTAAACAAATTTAATGAAAAGATCGTAAATTTCCATACAAATTTCTAGTTTTCTATGCCGAAATATTACAAAATTTATCATTTTATCTTATCATTATTAAAACCGAACATAAAAAAATTGTCCACCAGAGTCTGCACTTACTAATAATTTTACAATATATTATTGTTAAATTATTTCGCGACAAATGGTTCAAAAATGAAAATGAAATTTAAAAAAATTGAACTGGATTGATAGCAAAATCAGAACCGAAAACTTGATAAAAAAAAATACATAAAATTTCGAAACCACACTTCTGTAGCAACCCTCTAAGTCTAGTTCAACAGTAAATAAACTACCCTAAAACGGGGCAAAGCGGGACATGTCAATTTCTTGCAAATAATCCACCATCAATGACTAAAATCCAAAATTTGTATCTTTCCCACTTCATTCCATAGTATCTCCACCCATTTTTAAACTAAAAAACTTAATATCATTCTCGGTATTCAAGATTTCGTGTGTTCCGCTTTCCCCCCATTTGTCTCGCATCGCCCCGTTTGAGCGTAAGTCAATGAATGGTGGCACATAAGTCTCGCTTCCTAGCAATCTAAAGTGTTTCCCTGAAAGAAAGAAGCATCGCATAATTTAATCGTTTAATCGTGCGGGCATATCTATGTAAATATGAATGCAGGCATAAACACGTGCAGATACACGCATAGTGTCTCGCTAAGTGTCTCTTAAATAGCTCTCCTCCGGACCACGTTACACGGCGAGTTGCGATATATATGGCGATTCATCGTAGACATAAGGTAATATAATG
>NC_046663.1:13363873-13383980 GCF_010883055.1 Belonocnema kinseyi | reverse complement strand
AATATAATGAGTGATCTATACATGTATGTACAGACTCGAGGTATTAAATGCACGTATTATTTCTCAATGTAAATACTTTGTAATTAATATAAATATGAATAAAATGATAAATATATCTAAGCAACGACGTTATAGAAATTATGACTATTATAATAAGCCGAAGGAAAAATGCGAGCGATCGCGATTTTTGTATATATTTGTAACATATGATTAAGTAACGTAAGGGTTACCACTGTGAGTGTAATTATTGACAATGTATAACGAGTTGCATATTTGATATTTGTGTGCCTGTATCCTTTTGTATGCTATCGAAATAGAAGGAAACGAAAAGAACGAACTATACATATATGAAATATAAAGAAATGAATATATTATATAATTAGAGAAAAATACGAGTATTGGTACACTCTACGGTGTAATCAGGCTATACTTGTCCAAGCGACGAAATAAACTTCTAGTGAATCGATATTGTTGAATATTTTTTTCAAACCCTCATCCATTTATTTTTTATTATAGTTTAATTTATTATTTATTTATTATCTTAATATCTTTATAATTTCATGAATACATTTATAGATACTGTCGGCCCGACTGGAGGATCTTATATTATGACTTTGTGAAGCTTTTCACTTGGGGTGATTGGTAGGGATTGATCAGAGAACTGGGATTTTAAAATATTTTTTTGCATTCTAAAGAATCTTACACAATTCCTTAATATTTTAAAAGATTTCCAAGGATTTCCAAATTTCCATTCTTAATTATTTGAAAGAGTTTCACGGCATTTCGATGAACGGTCAAAGATTAAAAAAAATTCAAATGGTTTTCAACGGGTTTTAAGGGATTTCCAAAGTTTTCAAAGGATTTTAAAGAATTCAAAGAGATTTTAAAAGAATTCCAAGGATTTTAAAAATTTTCCCAAGATTTTTAAAGATTTTAGATATTTTTAAAATATTTTTTTAATTTCATTCATACATTTATAGATACTGTCGGCCGAAGTGGAGGACTTTATATTATGACTTTGTGAAGCTCTTCCCTTAGGTTGATTTGTAGGGATTGATCATAGAACTGGGATCGCACATGATTCTTGGTCAGAATTGAGTGAACGGCACAAAAAAGAAGAATTTTCAACCAAACAGTGGATTTTACAAAAAAAATATTTTTTACTAAAAATAGTTGAATCCTCAGTCCAAACACATTAATTTTTAGCAAAATTTTAGTATTTAAAAAATTAATTTTAACAGTAAAAAAAACTATATTTATACCAAAAGATATGAATTTTTGAACAAAAAATTTCAATTTTAACAAAATTATTAAATTGCCTACCAAATAGAAAAAGGAGGACCTTAGATTTTGACTTTGTGAAGCTCTTCGCCTGAGATGATTGCTAGAGATATTGATCAGCGAATTGGGTTCGACTTTATTTCTTGTATTTCAGCTCAATTGGATAAGTTAACCAAATAGTTGACTATTTTTCAAACTGACAACATTTTAAGCAAAAAGACGAATTTTCTACATAAAAAGAGAATTTTTTCAAAAACCAAATAGTTTTTTCAACAAAATAGTTGAATTTTCAAGAAATAAAAAGTTATTTAAAAAAAGAAAATCGTTGGTCGAAACAGATAAAATTTAAAAATTACTATTCAACTTTCAACCAAATAGATGAATATTCAAACAAAGAAATAAATTTTCAAACTTAGCGAATAATTTTATACCAAAAAAGACGAGTTCTCAGAAAAATACATGAATCTTCAACATAAAAAGTGTAATAAGAAAGTTAATTTAAATAAAAATTCATTTTTAACCCAAAAGTTAAATTTTGTACCGATCGGTTAATATTTCAGTGCAAAAAGACGAATTTTCTTTTAAAAAAGTGGAATTTGCATCCAGAAAATGTGAATTTTGAACAACAATTTTTGAACCAAATAGTTGAATTCACAAAAAAGTTATTTTTTAAGATTGAATTTATATCCAAAGAACATAATTTTAGAAATGTTACGCGAAAAGGTTGAATTTTCAACAACAAAAAAATGAATGATTTTTGAACCAAATAGTTAAATCTCCAGTCCAAAAAGACTAAATTTATATCATAAGATATGGATTTGTGACCAGAAATATTTTTAAAAAATTAACCTTAGTATCTACCTGACTAAAGTTAATTTTTTTAAATATTAGTTAATAAAAAATTTTCTTTTTCAACCAAATAGTTACATTATTTACCAAACTAATAACATTTTAGGCTAATAAGATGAATTTTCTACAAAAGGTTTTTCTACGAAGTTGCATTGCAACCAAAAAGGGCAAATTTTTAACAAAAAACACGTGTAATGGTTAAATATTTTTTTCAAACCCTCGTACATTTATTTATAGATATTTTGGGCTCGAGTAGAGGTCTTTAGATTATAACTTTGAAGCTCTTCGCCTGGGATGATTGCTAGAGATTGATCTGCGACTTGGGTTCGACTTTGTTTCCTGTATTTCCTGCAATTCAGCTAGACGGAATAAGAGAAAATTATACACAAATTTTTGAACAAATTGTTGAATCTTTTTCGAAAATGCAAACATTTTAGGCCAAAAAGACAAATCTTCAACAAAGAGTTGAATCTTTAATACAGAAATGTTATTTATGAGGCAAGTTTTTTCACTTTAAACCCAAAAAGGTCAAATTTATACCAAACGGTGTAAATTTTTTATCCGAATTATTAATTTTTTCACGAAATAATAAAATTTTCAAATCTTCGACAAAGAAAATAAATTTCTATCCTTAAAGATAAATTGTCTACACAAAAATGGGTTTTAAACAGAAAACGTCTATTTTCAGCCTAAAGATAAGAAATTTTCAACAACAAAGTTCATTTCAACAAATTTATTTTTCACCAGATAGTTACGTTTTTTTTTTACCAAACTATCAAAATTTTAATTCAGAAAGAAAAATTTTCTACAAAAGAGCAGAATTTCTTACCAGAATATATTAATTTTCGAATTTCTTACTAGAATGATTAATTATTAACAAAATAATTAAATTTTCAGAAAAATACGTGATTCTCAACACAAAATTAATAAATGTTCAAAAACAAAGTTCACTTTAAAAAATTTATTTTCAATCAAATAGTTAAGTTTTTTTATCAAAATATAAAAATTTAGTACATAAAGATCAATTTTCTACAAAACAACAGAATTTGGAAACAGAAAAAATGGTGTTAACATTGGAATTTTCGACCCGAAAATATGTATTTTTAAAACAAATTTTTTCAAAGTTAAATCCTTATTCAAAAAGAAGAAGAGCTTTTAGTCGAAAAGTTTCATTTGAAACCAAAAGGATCTAATTGATATGCCAAAAGATATGAATTTACAACAAAAATAGTTAATTTTCAAAAATATAACTTAATTTTCAACTAAAAAGACGAATTTTCAAATGTAAAAATTTTTCATAGGCCAAGAAAAACAAACGAATTTTGAAAGAAATATTTAAATTTTTAACCTAAAAATCATTTCAACCTAGGAAAATTTAAAGCCAGAAAGACGAATTTTTACAAAAAAGATTTTTCAAGAAAAATTTTTCATTTTTAACCATTTTAAACCAAAGAAGAATAAATTTAGACCAAAAGGTGTAAATTTTTAACCAGAATAATTATTGTTTAAGAAAGTACATAAATTTTCATCTTTAAAAAAATATGTTGTTAACAATAAAGTTCATTAAAAAACAAGTTCTTTTTCAACCAAATAGTTACGTTTTGTACCAAACTATTAATATTTTTGGCCAAAAAGAAGAATTTTTTACGAAATGTATTTCTACAAACCTGTATTGAAACTAAAAAGGGTTATCGTAAAAAAATGATAATAAACATTTCAAACTAAAAAGATTTTTATTTTAAATCAAAATCAGTCAATTAAAAAAAAATTAGCAAATTTTCAATACAATAGTTAATTTTTGAACCGAAAACGGTTAAATTGAACTATCAATTTTCAGTTAATAAATTTTTCCTTTCCAAAAAGAAAAGAAAACGAGCAGATTTAAAAAAAAATTGTTAAATTTACACCCAAAAAAATTTTAAAAATCTAAGAAAGATAACTTTTTTGTTAAGGAAGATATAATTTTTATAGAAAAAAAAAACATGAACGTTAAATCTAAAAGAACCAATTTTATGAATAATGCACAATCTTTTCTCTAACCGTACATTAAAGAGAAATAATGACACCAGATGGCACTCTAACTCAAACTAACCCACATTTGAAATTTCGCGCCTTATGAGATAACCAAGCACAGCACTAACAGATGACTGCCACGTATCAACCAAAAAATATTTTCTACCAAAAAAGAGGATTTTTCCACAAAATAGTTGAACTCTCAAGAAAAATAGACTTATTTTTAACAAAATAATTGATTTATTATTTGTAAAAAGTGAAATTTTTACACCAAAAAGACGTATTTTCAGAGGACAGTTTATATTTAATGTATATATAACTTCATCTTGTAATAAGGAATTAAATGTTTTCTAAAAACAATTGCATTTTCAACCGAATTGTTTAAATTTTTAAGCGTAAAAGAAGAGTTTTTTTAGAAAAAAAATTTGCAACCAGAAAAGTTTAATGTTCAAAAAATAAATAAATAAATAAGCTGGCTGCAAATATTTAAATTATCATTTATATGTACCAAAAATCGGCTTTATTTGATATACTTTTGAATATGTATATTATTGAAATACAAGTAACAACTAGCGATTCAAGATATAATAAAAAAAAAATTGGCAAAAAATAATTACACCTTAAACCAATGAAATAAATTTTTATTTAAAATTATGAAATTTTAATCCAATGAAAGATGTATTTTTAATATTTTTTAAATATTTAAAAATTTCTATACAAATTATTAAATTTTTTACCAAACTGTTTAAATTTCATGCCAAAAAAAAAACGATTTTTTTACAAAATAGTTGAATCTTTAAGACCAAATTATAAATTGACAACAAAAAAGTTTTTTTTTAACTGAATGCTTGATTTTTTTAAGTCCCAAAAAATATGATTTTTGAAAAAAACAATAGTTAAACTCCAATATAAACAGATGTTTTGGTCACATAGTTGCTTTTTAAACAAAAGTCTTGATACCAAAAGAAATATATTTTCAAAAAAAAAACTATTTTTAAACAAAATATATCAATAAAGTCCAAAAAGATGATTTTTTAACAGAATTGTTAAAGCTCAGTAAAAACAGATTATTTTTTGTCAAATAGTTAATTTTTTAAATGAAATTTGTATACCAAAGAGATCAAAATTTAACCAAAAATACTAGTTTTCAACCAAATTTATAAATTTTCAAGCAGAGATCTTCACGCAAAAAAAATTTTTACCACAAAGATTAATTTTATACTAAAAAATACTTTTCAATAATCTTGAAAGATTTGAGGAGATTACACTTTTTTAAGATTTATAGGAAAATTTATAATGGCTTAGGATTTATTAAGAAAAAAATGTCAAGTTTAGAAGATTTCAAAATGTGTCGACAAAGAATATAAAAGGCTTTAAGATATTTTTTTAGTTTTTCATAAATTAAAAGAATTTTAGGTCAACTAAATTTTACAGTAGGCCAAAAGTATAAAGAAAATATTTTTAAGAATATTGGAAAAATTCTAAAAAGTTATTTTAATGAATATTAAGCCTAGAATTTAAAAAAATAGAGTACAAGATTTTATAGAAAAATTGTTCAATATTGCTGTATCATATGATTTTTAAAAAATCGAGCTCATTTAGAAAATATTTAGAAATTTTGTGACGAATCAAAAGAATAAAAACTTTCTAGGATTTTTAATATTGTCAAATAAGGAATATGACAGATTTTAAGGCAATTTTTATAATTTTGTAGAATTCATTAAACGAATTCAGGAAAATTTTCAATAATATTAATAGATTAGAATGCTTGAAAATTCTGAAAAGATTAACAAAAGAATTTTCTTAAGATTCATGGGAAAAGTTTTTATTATTTTTCATTTTCTAAAATGAACCTTGAAAAAAAGATTTCAAAACTTTAAAAACGATTTCCTGAAATTTCAAAAAAGGGTGTAGAAGATTTTAAACATTTTGAGCAAGAAGTTTAGAAGCTCTAAAAGAATTTCAAAAGATTTTAAAAGAATAAGCCAATTTTCTTCATTTTCCTGGCAAAATTTAGAAAATTTTAAAGCAATTTTTGTTCTGATTTTTTTTTCAACATTTTAAGAAAAATTCAAGTGAGTGAAAAATAATTTTAGGAATTTTAGAGGTTTTGAATAAATTAAAAATATTTCAGAATTTGGAAACATTTCCAAAAATTGGTCTCAATAATCTTATAATTAGAAAAACTCAAAATGAGAATTAATTAAAATTTTCTTAATATTTTTTACTTGAAAATCTTAGTACTAAGAACTCGAAACTAAATTTTTTGTGTGTAAGGTGTTTCAGATTAAGAAATTAAAATGGAATAATTTTTAAAAATCTAATTACAATGTTAAAAATACTTTTTGAAATTGTGGCATTTGAAATTTGATAATTGAAAAATGTCTAATTTAGTACTGAAAAAAGAATATCTTTATCAAAAAACTATATATATTAAATTTTTATGATTCAAAATTTTAACTCTACGATCTTCAATATATATATTTTTCAAAAGAATAATTATAAAAATATATTTTTTTAAATGGTAAAATTGTAAAGAATTTAATATGAATAAATTGAGAAATTTAAATTATAAATATTTAAGCATTAAATTTGACGCAGTATAATTATAAATATTTTTATTAGACAATATTTGCAATTTTCTGATTTATATCGCTTTAATCTGAAATCATTTAATTTTAAAGTTTTGAAATTTATAATTTCTTAACCGTTAAGAAGTTTTATAAGGAAAAATTAAAATTAAAATGATTGAAATTTATAATGTAATTTGAAATATCTCAGTTGAAAAATTTACAAATCTGAAACATATGAAAAAATCTATTTTTAAAACAGTCGATCAACAATTGTGTAGGTTTAAAGCCCTTATATTTACAACTGATATGATTCAACAATTTATCTTTATGGAGGTTTTATTGACCTGAAATTATTCACTTTATAAGTATTTTAGGTTAAAATTATTTAATGTCGAAACTTTTTTGAAAAATTGCAATCCACTTAATTGAAAAAAGTTATTTTCTATGTTTTCAAAAAATTGCATCTGGTACCACGAGTTTAAAAAAAGAAGTTTTAAAATTATTATTGTGGTTCGTTTCTAAAAACTGTTGCTAAAATAATTTATTATAATTTGGTAGCTTATAAGTAAAATCTTGAAAATTTTGTATTTAAATACAGAACAGACGATTTAAAATCTGTTTTAAATTATTAAATAAACATACAATTTTTATAATAAATAAGTTTCAATAAATACATTTTTCAGAGAATAATCGAGAAATTTTCAACAACATAAAATATTGTCCTTAACTAAGAATGCCTTAAATTTTTTTCTTTTTAGATTCACTTTTTTTCTAGTTAGTTTCAAGCAGTTTCTTTCAGCTGGAATTTTTTAAAGAGAATATAAAAAAAGAGTTTAAAAAATGCCACAGACGATGAAGCCCAAAGGACCGTGTCCGGGGGTAAATTAAAGAGAGCTGGTGCCCGTGAGTCATTAAAAATGAGAATGACAAATGGCATCGTTGACGGTGCCAAATTAGCGAGATGAAAGCACCGCTAAAATTTGCGATTCTTTGTCTTTTATTACCCATGATTTTTATTTCGGAATTTTAATCGGCCTAGTTCATGAAAAATTTTATTTCGTTATAATATCGGAATTTAAAAAAAGTTCAGTGCTTGGAATAAAGCAACTATTGACAATATTTGATACTTGTTTTGAGTGAAAAAGGCCGCTATTTCTTCACTTTTTTCTACTTCTTTATTTCTTGGCTGATTAGCTTAAGTGGCAAGATTGGTATTGCAAGTATAGAAATATCAACCGAAATATAGTTATAAAAAGTAAAAAAAAATTATTTTGAATTTTTTATTTTCATCAATTAAAAATCTTCTTTTTGTTGAAAACGTTTCAGAATATGAACAGCAGTTCATATTTCATTATTTTTCAGCTTCCTGAAATCTATAAAAATGTATACTTGCCAGATGTGCATCTTGGGAGTTTTAACCAAAATTAAAAAAAATGTATTTAAACGACTAAATTAGCATTTTGTTTCACAAAACTCAACATTTTAGTTTTTAAAACGTTTGCCTTTATTTTAAAGAGTAAAAGAATTAATTTTAATCTCTAATTTTGAAGAGATATCATTTTTCTCGATTCAAAAGCTCATTTTTTGTCGAAAGCAATGAAAAATATGGATAGCAGTTGAGAATCTCATTTGTATCGAAAACAGCTTCCTGAAATCTACGAAAATGTACCCTTTCCAGATGTACATCTGGTAGATTTCATCAATAATTTTCAAAAAAACATAAAACATGTACTAAAGTGACCAAAACAGCATTTAGTTTGACGAACATAAAAGATTTTATTTTTAAAAACGTTGATTTTTAGTTCAGTGTAGAAAAATTAATTTTTATCTGTAGTGTTGAAGAAATATAATTTTTATCGCTTCAAAATCTCATTTTTTTTGAAAAATATAAATAGCAGTTCATGGTTTAAAATTGATCAGCTTTCTGCAATCTAAGAAAATGTAAAGATGCCAGATGTGCATCTTGGGCGTTTTAACAATAATTTTCAAAAAACATAAAACATGCACTAAAGTGACTAAAATAGCATTTAGTTTGACGAACATAAATATTTTATTTTAAAAAGTTGGTTTTTAGATGAGTGTAGAAAAATTAATTTTTATCTCTAATGTTGAAGAGATATAATTTTTATCCATTCGAAATCTTATTTTTTTCGAGAACTATGAAAAATATAGATAGTAGCTTAGAATCTCATTTTCTCGGAAACAGCTTCCTGAAATCTAAGAAAATGTAAAGTTGCCAGATGTGCATCTTGGACGTTTTAACAATAATTTTCAAAAAACATAAAACATGGACTAAATCGACTAAAATAGCATTTAGTTTGACAAACATCAAGATTTTATTTTTATAAACGTTGGTTTTTAGTTCAGTGTAGAAAAATTAATTTGTATCTCTAACATTGAAGAAATATAATTTTTATCGATTCACAATCTTATTTTTTTCTAGAAATATGAATAGCAGTTCATAGTTCAAAATTGTTGAGCTTTCTGAAATCTATCAAAATTTAAACTTGCCAGATACGCATCTTGTGGGTTTCAACGAAAATTTTCGAAAAAAAAATTATTTAAACTACTAAAATAGCATTCAGTTTCACAAAACTTAAAATTTTAGTTTGAAAAACATTTGCCTTTGTTTCAAATTGTCGAAAACTTATTTTATATCTCTAATGTTGAAGAAATATAATTTTTCTCGATTCAAAATCTCATTTTTTTCGAAAACTATGAAAAATATGGTAATTCAGAATGTCATTTTTCTCGAAAACAGCTTCCTGTAATCTACAAAAATGTTACTTTGCCAGATGTATTTACACCTGGTGCGTTTTAACAATAATTTTCAAAAAAACATAAAACATGTACTAAAGCGACTAAAATAGCATTTAGTTTGATAAACATCAAGATTTAATTTTTTGGTAAACGTTGGTTTATAGTTTTGGAGTAGAAAAATTAATGTTTATCTCTAATGTTGAAGAAATATAATTTTTATCGATTCCAAATCTAATTTTTTTCGAAAACTATGAAAAATATAAATGGCAGTTCCTAGTTCAACATTGTTCAGCTTCCTGAAATCTATGGAAATGTATACTTGCCAGATGTATATCTTAGGGAATTAAACATACGTTTTCAAGAAAAGAATATAAAAAGTCTATTAAAGCGAGTAAAATAGCAATTATTTTCACAAAACTCAAACCTTTAGTTTTAAAAACGTTTTCCTTTATTTCAAAGTGTATAAAAATTAATTATAATCTCTAATGTTGAATAACTATAATTTTTCTCGATTCAAAATGTCATTTTTTTTTGCTCGAAAACTATTAAAAATATGAATAGCAGTTCATACTTCAGAATTGTTTCGCTTCCGGAAATCTATGAAAATTTACGCTTGCCAGATGTTTATCTTGTGTGTTTTAACAAGAAATAAAAAAATATATACATAAAAAATTTATTAAAGCGACTAAAATAGCATTTAGTTTGACGAACATCAAAATTTAATTTTTAAAAACATTTTTCTTTGTTTGTTGAGTATCAGTATTCAAAGTCCCCCCCCCCACCTTTCCAAAATCTAGAAAATTATACTACCACCAGATGTTCGTTTTGTGTTTTTGAACAAACATAAGTCGATATTTAACGATTTTTTCTAAATTTTTTGAAAAAATTTATTTAATTTAAAAAAGCAAACATCTGTAAAGGGTACAGTTTAATAGATTTCAGTAATCTGAAAAATTTTGAAGCTTGAACTGTTGTTCCTATATTGATTCTTTTTCAAGAAAAATGAGATTTAAATCGGTAAAAATGATATTTCTTCGATTTTAGCGATAAAAATCAATTTTTATTTGTTTTGAAGATCAGGAACCCTTAAATTTTAATAAAACGTGTTTTTCAAATAGTCAGTGCACAAAGAACAAACATTTTCAAAAATAAAATGTTAAATTTCGTTAAGCTATATTCTATTTCATTTAATTTTTGTCGTTTTTTATATATATTTTCGAAAAAATTGCTTCAATTCAACGACATAAACATCTGGAAAGTGTACAATTTAATATATTAGTAAGCTGAATAATTGTTAACTAAGAACTGGTATTCAAATTTTGCCTACATATTGAGAAAAATAAAGTTTTTAAACGGTTATCATGATATTTTTTCATTTTTATAGATAAAAATGTTTATTTTTACTTTGAAGGTTAGAAACCTTAACAATCTGATGTTATTTGTTCTTTAATTAGACAGTGAACTTAAACTAAACTTGTTTAAAAATAAAATGTTAAAATTTATTAAACTAAATTCTATTTTATTCGATTTTTATAGATTTTTTAATAGATTTTCGGAAACATTTTTATTGAATTATACTGTATAAAAATCTGGAATGGATACTCTAATAGACTTCAGAAAGCTAAGGAATTTCGAAGTGTAAACTGATTTTCAAATTTATCGTATTTTGCGAGGTAAATGAAATTTTGAAACAGTAAAAATTATATTTAAACAATTTCATAGATAAAACCCAATTTTTTTTACTTTTAAAGTTAGGAAAAATAATAATCTTATGGAATTTGTTCTTTAAATGGTCAGGGGACTAAAAACAAACCGGTTTAAAAATAAAACGTTGAAGTACATTAAACCAAATTCTATTTTATCCGTTTTTCATAGATAATTAAATATATTTTTGGAAAAATGTATTGAATGAAAGAATATAAACATCTGGAAAGGGTACAGTTTGATAGATTTATGGAAGCTGAACATTTTTGAAGTGTGAACTGCTTTTAATTTTTTATGCAATTTTCTAGAAAAGTGAGGTTTCAAATTGATAAAAATGAAATTTTTTAAATTTTGTATATAAAAACCAATTTTTATTAATTTGGAAGCTCAGGAACCTTAATAATCTCATGGAATTTGTTTTAACAGTAAGTGAACCAAAAACAAACTTGTTTAAAAAAAAAATTTCAATTTCATTGAAACTAATTCTATTTAAGTTGATTTTTATATCTTTGTGATATATTTTAGGGATAATCTATTGAATTTAACAATATGAACATCTGGAAAGAGAATTTTTCTTTACTTTAAAGATCTTATGGGACATACTCTGAGATAATCAGCGAACTTATTACAAACACATTTACGAATAGAATGTTAAATTTCGTTAAATTCTATTTTATTTCATTTTTATCTATTTTTTCCGTATTTTTGGAAAAATGTTTCAAATCAAAGAGTGTAAACATCTGGAAGGGGTACAATTTAATAGATTTCTGGTAGCTTAAAATTTGTGAAGTGTAAATTGCTTTTAATGTGTTATGCAATTTTCAAAAAAATAAGATTTTGAATTAATAAAACTGATATTTTTCAATGTTGTATTTAAAAACCAATTTTTATTATTTTGGAAGCTCAGAAACCTTAATAATCTCATGGAATTTATTTTAATAGTCAGTGAATCAAAAACAAACTTGTTTAAAAATAAAATGTTAAAATTCACGAACATAATTTCTATTTTAGTTGATTTTTATAGATTCTTTAATATATTTTGGGGAAAATGCATTGAATTAAACAATATAAATATCTTCAAAGGAAATTTTTCTTTACTTCAAAGATCTTATGGGACATACTCTGAGATAATCAGGGAACTTTCAACAAACACTTTTCAAAATAAAATGTTAAATTTCGTTTAACTAAATTCTTTTTTAGTCAATTTTTATCTATTTTTTCTACATTTTCGAAAAAATTCATTGACTTAAATAGTATAAACATCTGGAAGGTAAAATTTAATATTTTTCAGGAAGCTGATCAATTTTTAACTATGAACTACCATTCATATTTATTCATATTTTTCATCGTTTTCGAAAAATGTGAGGTTTTGATTAGTTTAAAATTATATTTGAAAAATATTTTTAATAAATTTAATTTATAAATTAAATTTAAAAAAAGTATATTTTTCTTTACTTTAAAACTCAGGAACCCTAATAATCTCATGGAACATGCTCTTTAAATATTTATTGAACTGACAACGAACGTTTATAAAAATAAAATTTTAAAGTTCGTTAAACTAAATTCTATAATAGTCAAATTTTATAGATTTTTTGTACATTTGTGCAGAAATTAATTGAATTTAACAACATAAACATCTGGAATGGGTACAATTTTATGGACTTCTGAAAGCTGACAATCTTTAAACTTTAAACTATTAATTATAAGCGTTTATTATATTATATTTTATATTTATATTATTATTTATTTATATTATGTTTCATTATTATATATCCTATTTATTGTATTAGAAATATTTAGGCTATACCCGTGACATTTTCAATTATCAATTTTTAGATATTTTTTCAAGAATCAACCGTTTTTGTAAGATTTCAAATATCTAATGAGATTTCAGAATATTTTTTTTTATTTGGGGATTTAAGGACATTTGGAAAAATTAAAGGGATATCAGAGATATATATTATTAATGTTAAGGGACTTGAATTATTTAATCTTATTTTAAAAGAATTCCAAGGCTTTTACGAGAAACTGAATTGTTTTAGGAAATTAAAAAAAAATCCATGTGGTTTTGTAAAATTTTCTAATATTTTAAAAGATATTTTTGAAATAACATTAATTTTTTTAATACGCATGTCTCAGAGAAGTTTAAACCTCAGAAGTCGCAGACCAAATCATAATAAAATAATAAAAAATAGGATGATTTTTCAAGAAATAGGGAAATAATAGAGGAATAAATTCAGTATGAAACGCTTTAAATTCCTGATATTTCATATCGAAGTATATTGCATTTTCAAGAAAATGGTTGAATTTGAAAAAAAACATATTGGAATTTTAAACCAGACGAAGTTTCGTTCAAAAAAACAACAGGAATTTACAGTTAAAAAATTCATATTTATGAATGAAAATAGAACGAAGTTTCAAAACATTATTTAAATTTTTAACCAAAATTAATTCTTAACAAATTAGTTGAAACCTCATCGAAATAAAATTAATTTTTAAATAAATAATCAAATTTTTTATGGAACTATTAAAATTTTAACCCAAAAAAACGAATTTTCTACAAAACACTGGAATTTTCAACACAAGAATATAAATTATTCACAAAAGGGTTAATGTAAAAATATTGAGTCAAGAGGATTATTTTTGACCAAAATTTTGAAATCCTAAAACAAACCAAATTATTTTTGGGTTAAAACGTTGCTTTTTTATCAAAAGAAGATAAAATTCATATCACAATAAATCTATTTTTTATTAAAGACACCAATTCTAAACAGAATAATTAAATTTCTAATCGAAGAGATGAATAATTATCCAGAAAAATCAATTTTTGACTATGTAGATTAATTTTCTACCAAAAATGACGGGTTTTTAGTAACCCAATAGTTGTATTTCCATGTTAAAAATGATATTTTTTACTTGAAATCCAACTTTTTGTTCAGAAATAAACTTTGCTATTAAAAATGACTTTTTTGTCGAAAATTAATATATTTGGTAAGGAAATTTAACTAGTTGCTTGAAATTTTATTTATTTTATGGAATAATCGTATTCGTTTGCTAGGGCATATATTTTCATGCTCCAAAATATATTTTGATAGTTGAAGATTCATCTTTTTGATTGAAAATTCGATTGTTTGGTTAAAAATTAGTTAATTTTGTTGTTGGAACCTATTTTTTCTTTGTAGAAAATTAATCTTCTGGGTGAAAAATTCATTTCCATGATTTCAAAATTCATCCCAGTGGGCACCAAGTTTGGCCACGTCTTTACGACATCGTTACGACATCTTTACGACATTCTATGTCCATGTTGTTTCGGTGGCTTTGCGATATCGTAAAGACATCCTCAGATCATACGACTCATTTACGATTTCGTGAAGACACTTTAACGACATGAGCATAGGATGTCGTAAAGTTGTCGTAAATATGTCGTAAAGACGTCGACAAACTTTGTGCCCACTGGGAAATCGTATGATCTAAAGATGTCTTTACGATATCGCAAAGACGCCGAAACGACATGGACATAGGATGTCGTAAAGTTGTCGTAAAGATGTCTTAACGATGTCGTAAAGACGTCGTCAAATTTTGTGCCCACTGGGATTATTTTTGATAAAAATAGTTTTTCTAGTTTCACCTCTTTCGCTATAAATTTCATCTCTTTTAGTTCCAAAACTTAACTTTTTAAATATAATTAATCTGTCTTTATTGAAAGTTTACCTATTTTTTTAAATTATCTTTTTGTTTTGAAGAAGTCAACTGTTTGATTGAAAAACAAATTTTTGTTGAAAACTCATATTTTAGGGTTTAAAATTTAACTACATATGTTTTTAAAAATGTATTCAAAAATTTTTAACGACCAATCTAGCTTTTAGCAAAATGATTTAATTTTCAACCAAAGAGATTATTCTTCTACATAGAAAATGTTTAATACGCGAAAAATAATTTATCGCCCGAAAATACAAATTTTCAATAAAATACATGAATTTTTAACAATATAGTTGAATTTTCAATCCGACGATACGAATTTTCCACAAGAAATTTAATTCTCAATTAAACAGTTGAATTTTCAAGACAGAAAAATTATTTTTAAATAAGTAGTTAAACCCTTAGTCAAAACAGAATTATTGCAAATAGTTGCATTTTTCAACTAAAGAAGATGGAATTTTGACAAAAATATGTGGATTTAAAAAAAACAACTATTTTTCCATAAAATAATTAACTTTTCTATCAAGAAAATGAAATTTTCACCCTGAGAATTAATTTGCCCCAAAGAAAGATGAGTTTTCATTCAGAAAAATTAATTTTTAACAATATAATTAAATTTTATTTAAAATAAATTAAAAGCAAATAATTTTTTCATAATTAAAATTGACTAATTAACAAAAATAAAAGTTTTTCAACTAAATAATTAAATTTGCAATCCAGAACATGAATCGTCAAAAAAGAAATAAATTTGTTATCGTGAAAAATACGTTTCTGCCAAACAGACGAGGTTTCAACAAAATACATGAATTTTTAACAAAACATTTGAATTCGCGACCCGAAAATATAAGTTTTGAACCAAAATTTTCAATGCCAACCAAATAGTTAAATTTTCAAGACAAGCAAAATGATTTTTGAAAAAATAGTTCAACGAAAAATCCAAAAAGGTTATTTTTACTCGAATTGTTGCTTTTTTTTAACTAAAGAAGGTAAGATTTACACCAAAAAAGGTACATTTTTAAGAATAAAAAAAATATTTTTCCACGAAATAATTAATATTTCAAGCCGAAAATATGAATTTCAACAAAAAAAGTACATTGTTAACTAAGTTTTAGAATTCTTAAGACAGAAACATGATTTTTAAATAAATACTAAAATCCACAATCAAAAATGATTAATTTAAGTCAAACTGAAAAATTTAAATTTCCAACAACAAAGTTTACTAAGTTAAATTTTCAAAAAAAGATGATTTTTCAAAAATTAGTTAAACTCGCAATCAAAACAGATTAATTTTAAAAAAAGTTGCATTTTTCAACTAAAAAACATGAAATTCATACAAAAATGGGCTAATCAAAAAAACTATTTATCAATAAAATAATTAAAATTTTGTAAAATGAAATGAATTTTTCACCCTGCATATTTGTTTTCTCTACAGAAATCGGGGGTTCAACCAGAAAAACTAATTTTTCACAAAATAATTAAATTTTTATTCAAAGAGATGATTTTTTAAATGAGAAAATAAATTTTTCACTACGATAATTAAATTTCTACCAAAAAAGCCGAATTTTCTGCAAAGTACATGGATTTTTAACAAAATATTGAATTTATAAACCCAAAGATATGAATTTTCAGTAACAAAGTTCACTTTCAACCACATAGTCGAATTTCCAAGAAAAAAGATGATTTTTAAAAAAATAGGTAACTCTCAATCAAAACAGATTGATTTTAAGCTAACAGTTGCATTTTTCAACAAAGAAAGATGTCATTTACACCAAAAGAGGTGAATTAAAAAAAAACTATTTTTCAAAGAAATAATTATATTACTAAGAAATAAAATAAATTCTTCATCCTGAAAATTAATTTTCTACAAAGAAAGACAAGTTCTTGATAAAAAAAGTAATTTTTAACCAAATAATTAAATTCTCAACCAAGTAATTAAATTTCCAAAAGAAAGTTAATTTGTAACAAAAAAGGTTATTTTCAACAAAAAAATTTATTTTGAATTAAATATTTAAGTTTTGAAGTTGAAAAGATGATTTTTGAACAAACTAGTTACATTGATTTAACTTTTTTTTCTCAGAAATCATCTTTTTGACTTGAAAATTCTATGATTGGTTTAAAAATGGGCATATTCTAAATCAAAGAGCTAAATTTAAATTGAAATTCTTGTACTCTCAAAAAAATTATACCAAAATAGATAGATTTTTAAAAAAACTATTTTTTAACAAAATAATTAAAATTTTAACTAAACAGACGAATCTTTGATCAAAAGAATAAATATTTATTAATGCAGTTGAACTTTCAATTTGAGGAATTTTCTATCTCAGATATTTTCTTTGTTTAGGAATTTTAATTTTTGTAATTTTTTGGGAGAGGGGGGTTTTTCCATTCATTGAACATCAAAAAAAAATTTTCTTTCATCCAAATATTTAATAATTTTATTTTTAATAAATTAAAAACATTGATTGCATTTTTTCTCTGTGGCGACTTTTGTTTTTCGGCAATTTTCGAATATGGTAATTTTATAAATTATTCAGGAAATTTATTATTCCGGAATTATCCAATTCGGTATTCTGACATTTTGATAATTTTTTTTCAAATATTTTCTATTTCGAGAATTCTATTTTTCAGGATTGTAGTCATTACAATTAAATAGGAATTATTATTATTTTTTTAAAATGAAGTCAAATCTCTTTCGAAGTAATCTTGACTCACTGGATCCTACTATTGTTATACTGCTCCAACCCAGATCTCTGATCAATCTTTAGCAAGCACCCTAGGCGAAGAGCTTCTCACAGTCATCATGTAAAACTCTACACGTGGGAACATTATTAGTCCAGATTTTTCGTTTCGATACTAAAAGGTTATCAAAATCAGCAAAAATGAGGAAGACTTTCTTGACCTTCAGACATGTACGAAAAATTGCAACAAATGAAAATTAAAAAACTCTTCAAACAAAAAATTAAAAAAAAAAATATTAGCAGGGGTACCCAAGCTGCATGTCTCTCAATTTCAATTTAATTATAAACTTTTAGGGTCCCAAAACCCACTCTATGTGCGTCTTCAGATTCTGAAATCAATTTTTCTGAATTGCCCCAATCTCCTTCAACTATTTGATTATTTCGTCCATGAAGGATGAATTGCAAGATGTTAAAATCAGTTATTGAATTTTTTGGTTCAAAATAGAAAGTCATGGCTAGATGAAATAAATTTTTTTTGACACGAGCTGTCGCTCCTCCTGAACTCCTGACAGAGGTGAAGAAATCAAGAGTCATCTAGCATTACCTCGAGGATTCTCACAGGTAAGCCTTAATGCATTTCCGCATCTTCATTTTATTTTATTTCACATCCATCAACATCTGTTCGTGTTTTCGTACAATAGAAGCTTGTACATATAACAGGCCGTCTTTATCAAGACGCTCGCCCTCTTCGAAAATTTTGCTGTATCACATCCAAAATTACGACCCTACAATCCAGAATCTACGGCCTTTGTGCCTCCTATTGCGTTGTACTTATCGCCAACCCTCGAACCGTTCTTCTACTGGCTGCCACTTGCCGTTAAATTTCGTGGAATGATTATTTAATCGATATTGAATTTCATAGATTGCTGAAAAATGGAACGATTTATTCGCTCGAGTAAAATTGGCACGCTGAATTTCTGATGGAGGGTTGCTACCAGACAGAAAAAGTTGCTTTAGACAAAACAGAACCCTGAATTCGAAACAAGTTTGATTTTCTATAAAAAAAATTTGATTGAATTGCATCATTTTCTACCCAGTGGGCACAAAGTTTGGCGACATCTTTACGACATCGTTACGACATCTTTACGACAACTTTACGACATCCTATGTCTATATCGTTAAGATGTCTTTACGATATCGTAAATAAGTCGTATGACCTGACGATGTCTTTATGGTATCGTAAAGACACCAAAACGACATGGACATAGGATGTCGTAAAGATGTCGTAACGATGTCGTAACGATGTCGTAAAGACGTCGCCAAATTTCGTGCTCACTGGGTACTCGATATTGAACTTTCGAGATTGCTAAAAGGGAGGGAAATAGGCGTTATGCATTTTAGAAACAGGTTTGCTATAAGACAAAAGAAATTCCTTTAGACAAGAAAAGAGAAAAAAATTCTAAATAAGGCTAATTTCTAATTTAAAATTATTGATTGAAATGTGGAATTGTCTAAGCGATATTAAATTTTCGAGAATACTGAAAGGGAGGGCAATTTGCGTGATGACAATTTCACAAAGAGGTTTTCTATCAGACAAGAGAAGTTCCTCGAGAAAAAAATGAAAAAGAAAGAAAACAATCTTTCATTTGAATTTTCAACATTGCTGCAAGGAAGGGAAATTGGCGCTAGGAATTTCATAAAGATTTTTTCTACCAGACAAAAGAAGTTGCTTTAGACAAAGAAAAAATGACAAAAAAAAAGAATCCAAAATTCAAAATAAGTTTAATTTCAAATTTCAAATTGTTGATTGAATTGAAGCATTGTCCAAGCAATTGTCCAATTAAAACTTTTTGATTGAACTGCAGCATTGTCTAATCAACGATGAATTTTTGAGATTGCTGAAAGGGGACGAAAATGGCACTGTGAATTTCAGAAAGATGCATCCATAAGACAAAAGAAGTTGTTTGAGAAAAAAAATAATCCGAAATTCGAAACAGGCCTAATGTCCAATTGGCTATGAATTTCAGAAAGAGGTTTTCTACAAGACAAAAGAAGGTGCTTTAGATAAAAAAAAAGAATCCTTAATTCGAAATAAGTCTTATTTTCAATTTAAAATTGTTAATTGAATTAAAGAATTGTCCAAGCGATCATACATGTTCGAGGTGCCTAAAAGAAAGGGCAATTTGCGCGATAAATTTCACAAAGAGTTTTTTTACCAGACAAAAGAAGTTGCTTTAGACAAAGAAAGGAAAAAAAAAGAATCCTTAATCCGAAATAAGCTTAATATAAAATTTAAAATCGTCGATTGGATTGAATCAAAGTCTAATCAATATTGAATTTTCGAAATTGTTGAAAGGAAGAAAAATTTGCACAATGATTTTTAGAAATAGGTTTCTTACAAGACGAAGGAAGTTGTTTTAGAAAAAAAAGAAACAAAAAAGAATCCTAAATTAGAAATAACCCTAATTCCCAATTTAAGATTGTTAATTGAATTGGAGAATTGCCTAAGCGATATCAAATTTTCAAAACTTCTGAAATCGAGGGCAATTT
>NC_046663.1:13362687-13363773 GCF_010883055.1 Belonocnema kinseyi | reverse complement strand
ATTAGAAATAACCCTAATTCCCAATTTAAGATTGTTAATTGAATTGGAGAATTGCCTAAGCGATATCAAATTTTCAAAACTTCTGAAATCGAGGGCAATTTGCGCAATAAATTTCACAAAGAGTTTTTCTATCAGACATAAGAAGTTGCTTTAGACAATGAAAAGAAGAATAAAAAAAGAAATCGTAGATTCAAAATGAGTTTAATTTTAAATTTCAAATTGTTGATTGAACTGTATCATTTTCTAATGAATATTAAATTTTCGAGACTGCTAAAAGGAAGAGAATTTTGCGCGATACATTTTAGAAATTAGTTTGCTACATAACAAAAGAAGTTGCGTTAGAAAAAAAGTATCCGAAATAAGTCTAATTTTCAATTTCGAATTACTGATTGACTTGAAGCAATATGTAAGCGATATTGAATTTTCTAGATTGCTGAAAGAAAGGGCAATTTGCGCAAAGAATTTCACAAGGAGATTTTCTACGAGACAATCGATGTAACTTTACTTTATATAAAGAAAAGAAAAAGAAAAAAAATCCTTAATTTGCAAAAAGTAAAATTTCAAATCTGAAATTGTTGATTGAATTGAATAATTTCTAATTGATATTGAATTTTCGAGATTGCTGAAAGGAAAGTAAATTGGCGCTCTGAATTTCAGAAAGAGGTTTTCTACAAGACAAAAGAAGGTGCTTTAGATAAAAAAAGAATCCTTAAATTGAAATAAGTCTTATTTTCAATTTGAAGTTGTTAATTAAATTAAAGAATTGTCCAAGCGATCATACATTTTCGAGGTGTCTAAAAGAAAGGGCAATTTGCGCGATAAATTCCACAAAAAGTTTTTTTTATCAGACAAAAGAAGTTGCTAAATAAAAAAATAAAGAATCCTTAATTCGAAATAAGCTTAATGTCAAATTTAAAATCGTCGAATGGATTTAATCAATGTCTAATCAATATTGAATTTTCGAGATTGCTGAAATGAAGAAAAATTTGCGCAACGATTTTTAGAAATAGATTTCTTACAAGATAAAGGAAGTTGTTTTAGAAAAAAAGAAACAAAAAAGAATCCTTAATTAGAAATAACCCTAAT